>NW_024070202.1:101660329-101768064 GCF_014754425.2 Oryx dammah
AGGCGGCAGGAACAGGTGCATGGAGCACGGCCACCCTGAGCATCCTGGCACAACTCCTCTTTCAATGGCATCTCCTCCCCTTTCTTCCCAGCTCCCTTTCTGATCTGCCCCTCTCTCCCCACCTTCCAGGAACCCTCACCTGTTGGTGTTCTCCAGAACCTCCACCTTCTTCCGAAGCTCCAAGTTCTCCGTTGAACAAGACTCTACCCTACAGAGGAGAGAGAAAAAGAAAAACCTGAGTTTTATCAGGGGAGCAAGCACTAAGCCAGGAGCTAGGATGGAGGCAGGTGGGGTTCAGAGAAAAAATAAACAGAGAAGCAGCTACTCTGGGGAGATCAGAAAGAGAGCTAGGCTAACCTGAGTTGGGGAAAAAGGGTGAGGACACAAAAGAAAAAAAAAAGAGAGAGAGAGATTAGTAACAAATGGCTCAATAACGGAAAATGGACTGGAACGGTACACAATGTAAACTTCTTACGCGATGTGCTTAGTCGCGCAGTCGTGTCTGACTCTTTGCGACCTGATGGACTGTAGCCCTCCAGGCTCCTCTGTCCATGGGATTCTCCAGGCAAGAACACTGGAGTGGGTTGCCATGCCCTCCTCCAGCGGATCTTCCCAACCCAGGGGTCGAACCCAGGTCTCTCGCACTGCAGGTGAATCCTTTACCATCTGAGCCACCAGGGAAGCCCAAACTTCTTAAAGGGTTTTTCAAACTTGATTGCTCTTGACTTTTCCCAATGGCTCTCAATGCTCATCACACTTCTCCCTCCATATTATAGGATCTGAATGCTGCTAGCTGTGCTCTTGGCCAGAAAGACTGACAGAGCTTGGGGTAGGGGGAGAGGAAAGGACAAGACCTTAGGACCTCAGGGCAAGGAACCCAGGTGCTGGAGGAGGCATGTCCCAAGAGGCCATAAAGAAATTTTCATCGAAACATCTTGACCCCGGATACCTCAACAATGATTGGTAACAATTCTTATTACTGTTAGTGTTAGTCGCTCAGTCGTGCCCGACTCTTTGCGACCCCATGGACTGCAGTCCACCAGGTTCCTCTGTCCATGAGATTTTCCAGGCAAGGATACTGGAGTGGGTTGCCATTTCCTTCTCCAATAATTCTTACTACCAAAACCTAAATCAGGAGGAAGAAACACTGACTTTCAGTAGGAACTTCAGGAACCAGCCAGGATCCACCAACTGCTCCTCTCACCACATATACATAAAGATTCACTTCTAGATCCAGGGACTCATTCCCATTTTAAATTGATATTAGTTTGTCAGATGGGAACTATTTTCTAGGGTAATACAAGATTGTGTTTTAATTTATGTTTTTCTAAGAGCCCTCCTGATATTCCAAGCTATTCAGAGTAACACAAGGTATCCTCAAGTGTTTTTGTGCAAAGTCACTCACCTATAACACGAATCACAGCAGACAGAAAATAAAGAACGCTAACTTGTCTTATATCCCCTGCTGCTTTCTCTAGGGTGCGAGGGAGTGTGGCCAAGGGTAACTGATTAATTAGCCCTGCTTTTTTCTGCCAAAATAGCACCTCTCCTCTGAGGAGTCCAGGAATGTGCATCAGGGTTTGTATTTGTGCTTATTTGAAAATAAGCCTTCAAGGACTTATGGACCCTTGGTTGAAAACAGTTCTGTACAAATGCCTACTAAGATCGAAAAGCAGAAATGGGTTAGTCACTCAGTCAAGTTCAGCTCTTTGTGACTCCATGGACTATAGCCCGTCAGGCCTCTCTGTCCATGAGATTCTCCAGGCTCTTGCCTGGAGTGGGTAGCCACTGCCTTCTCCAGGAGATCTTCCTGACCAAGGGACCAAACCCAGGTCTCCTGCATTGCAGGCGGATTCTTTACCATTTGAGCCACCAAGGAAGTTGTACTTTTTATTTCTTGCTAGATTTATAAGCTTCTCCTCTAAAAACCACTAGGTGGCAGGCAAAACACAGGCTGATAAACCAACAGCCTTTGCTGGGAGCCAGGTGAGAAACTGAACCCCCTTCTCATGCAAATCAGGGGCCCCTTGGCACTCACATTTCTCTACGTGAATTGCTCAATACACACAACCAGTTTGGCAGGAGGCTTACTTTTTCTCCAAGCTGTCCATGTATTCTTTCTTCTTCCTCCTACTTTCTTGGGCTGAAATCTGCAATGGAAAGGGAGAAAAGAGGATTACGCTCCAGCTGTATCAGTAAGGGACAACAGAGGATGAGATGGTGGGATGGCATCGTTGACTCAACAGACATGAATTTAAGCAAACTCCAGAGACAGTGACAGACAGGGAAGCCTGGCGTGCTGCAGTCCGTGGGCTTGCAGAGAGTTGGACACGACTCAGCGACGAACAACGTGGCAGTAAACCCAGACGACTGGAGACCGTGAGCACAGTAATCACAGAAGCCCTGCTCACTTCTGCGGCCACTCCCCATTTCTTTAACCTGCTGGCTGGTTTATTAATTGCCTCTTCTGTTCCCCCTGGTTTCAATCAGTCTATGCTCTCATCTACTTTCCAACAAACTAGGCCCCCAGTGAGAAGGATGGTGATCCAGGAGTCAGACCAGAACATGTACATCATGAACCATTTCTATGGGGTCAGAAAAATGATTTCAATTCTGTGGCCCTCGTTGGGTCACTGTAATACATAATATAAGCCAGTTGGGGTTAGTTACACAAAAATTCCCTGGTGGTTCTGCACGTGGGTGAAGAATTATGACTCTAATCCCTCTCATTCTTCCTCTCTTAGTCTCCTCCCTCCTGCTCTATCCACACCCTAGCCATGCCCCAGGGCCTCGTGTCCCTTATTCCCACTATAGGGGCCCAGCACTAGGAAACTGCTAGACCCAGGTATAGACGTGCCAGCAGAATTTTTTAACAAAAACCCCTATCAAGAAAAAAAATTAAGCAAGCACCCATAATATACTGATAGTTATGCATTTATAATATTATAATTTATAAATATTTATAAATTGCATAGATGCCTACTAGGGGAAATATCGTATATATTATAAAACAGAAATTTTAAAGGCTGAGATGTTTTTAAATGTAAATGGGAGTTCTAATATTTTCCTCCCATGCCTGAATAGGTTATCTTGAGCATCATGGAGCATGCACACCCAATTTGGGGGCCCACTGCCCAGAAGATGGATGGCAGGGCTGGAGGAAGACAGGGCCAAGCCTTGGTCCCGACACCAAGGGCTGGGCCAGTGTTGGCCACCGGGAAGGTGGGACAGGCACATGGCTCGGTTCTGCTCACACCTCTGCTCGCAGAAGTGCCTGCATCTGATGGACCCACCTTATTCTTGATTTTCCTCCGGATTTTCTTTAGGGCCTTCTCCTCTGATTTCGTCAGGGGCAACTTGGTGGGGATGGGATAGCCCTCGGCGATCAGGGTCCTCTTTTCCTCCTCCGTCAGGACCAGGGGGCCTGATCCCTGCAGCTTCTGTGTAGACCAAGGAGCAGAAAAGGGTCAAAGAGGAGCAGCCAGGTGCACTGGAGGGAAGCCTCCTGAGGGGCGAGGAGGGTCTGATATGATGTCTTGCAAACAACTAAGGAAAAAGGAGGCCCATCTGTTTGGGTGAGAAATGGGCACTCTGAAGTGGAAGCAAAAAAATGGAGAAGATACCCATGTGAGTGTTACAACCCAAGGATTATAATTTAAGGGAACAGGTAAAGAAACCTCCACCTGTTATTTCCCACAAAGTACCCCCCTGGCTAAAACATGGAAATTTTTTAAAGGATAGAATTCATTTCCTACATCCCTGGAGGTTTCCTGTCCTTGGAGTGATGAGGAATTCACTTGGAGTTCTGTGGAAAGTTTTGTTGTTCTCCTGAAAAGGCCATTTTGCAAGATGCTCTCTATACACTAGGAGCCGCTTCTCAACCTCCACGTCCAGCTGAAGGGCTAGGACTCCCAGGGGCACACCAGCAGGCTTGCTCCATGACAGCCTCTGGTTAGCACTGTCCTAGACCGTCCATCGTCAGTGGAGGTGACCACTGTAGCTCATCCCATATCATCCACACTAGGACAACGTGTTTATAATGAGTCAATAAATGGAGGACCTACTGCACATTAACTCTGTGTGAAATGCATGCAGGAATCAAAACGAACTCTGCCTCTTAAGCAGCTAATGATCGAGACCAAGGCTGAATTGAAACACACGAAAGAACGAGAGCAATTAAATGCTGGACTGTTATATTCACTCCAGGTGCATTAATAATATGAAGAAAGAGAACACTTGTGTGAGTCTCTGCGATAAGGGAAGGCTTAGGGTAGCAGATAAGACTTGAACTGGGCCTCCTGGAAGAAAGGGGGTGATTTACACAGGGAAGGACTTTCCAACAAAAGGCAGCCTTGTAAAGAGTAACAGAAGAAGCCGCTCTGCCTGGAGGGGGTGAGTTCTTGAAGCTGCTGCAGGTTGGGCACATACAGAGGGTGTTAGTACCCAGCAGAGGTATGACAGCTTGATGCCAACAGATAGTAGGGAGACACAGCACGGATGCCAAACCAAGGTCTGACATGGGGAGGATTTAATCCATGACCATGTAGAATGAGCTGATTGTGGCAGGACCCACAGACCCATAGAATGAACACTATTTCAGTAATCAAAAGAGTGAAGGGTTAATGGTGAGTAGGTAATGATGGAGTGGAAAGAGGTAATCCACTGGCCCTCAGTAATAGTGATAAATAAGAACATGGCCACAGATCTAAGAACTTGCTGAGTTTCTGAGACAGACTGCATTCAACTTTTCAAAGTTATGCTAATTGATAGACGGCTTTTCTAGAATTTTTACATATCTCACTTCATTCAATACTTTGGCCACCTGATGCGAAGAGTTGACTCATTTGAAAAGACCCTGATGCTGGGAAAGATTGAGGGCAGGAGGAGAAGGGTACGACAGAGGATGAGATGGTTGGATGGCATCACCGACTCGATGGACATGGGTTTGGGTGAACTCCAGGAGTTGGTGATGGATAGGGAGGCCTGGTGTGCTGCAGTTCATGGGGTTGCAGAGAGTCGGACACGACTGAGTGACTGAACTGAACTTCATTCAAACTTGCTGTATGTGATATTATAAATTCAGTAAGGTTGACTATGACTTTTAAATCCTCAGAGAAATCAATTGACTATTCAGAACAATTCAAAATTAATTATATATCCCTATTTTTTATTTGGGGAAATTATATATGTGAGGGATAAATAATGACTCATGAGTTCCATCCTGAGTCACTGGGTCAAGAGCTGAACCACAGACAAAAAGGGTTAAATTATATGCTTGCGCTTTAGAGATCAAAACGTTTAATCTCAGGGCAATTTTTCAGTTCATCGAAGACTGTTTATTTAAAAAATAAGCTATATCCTATCCTAGGTCACAAAGACTGCCTAAATTGACGATAAATATTTATGATATAATTTTGAGAAGAATGATAACATTTTTATTCCTCATGGTTGTAGCTGTAAAAAATAAGCACAGGAGTAAAAACCGGAAGCATGCACAGAAAAGGAAAAGAATGTGTTAGCACGATGAGATCACAGGCAGTTTTTAGAAAATGTTCTCTAAGTCTGTCATCCCCCAGCTTTAGCAATCAGACTGAAAACTTCCCACAGGAAGAAAAGCCAAGTGGCCTGGAATGGCAGCCACGCTGGGTGAAGCTCCAAATGACAGGATGGGAGGATCGGGTTGCAGGGATGCAGGGACACTCACATGAGGAGCAGTGAGGAGCGGGGAGCTGGCCAGTGCCGAGGGGGCTCGCGCCGGGGCCCTGGCGGGGCTGTGGGTCTGCGAAAGGCCAAAGGGGTGCAGGCGCGGGCTGGGACTCAGGCTGCCCTCGGAGTCGCTGCTGTTGCTGCTGGGAGGAGTGGGTGGTAAGTGCAGGTGGTCCACGGAGGCTGAGGGGAAAAGAACGGATTGCATCCATCAGGGAGCAACGAAGCAGGATGTGGGGGCACTTAAACATCCAACATCCAACCAGGGACAGTTGAACAAATGGATGAGGAATCTCTCCTAGTGGACACGGAACGGCCTCCAAGATGTACTGTGAAGGCAAAATTTAAGTGTTTCTTTCGAAAAACAGTAGACTGAATTTCTGGGTTCCAACTCTGCAGTTCTTGATACAGCCTCAAGCAGGTGCTTTCTTGGCTTGATTTTCTGGCTTTATAGAGGATAATGGGCTTCCCTGGTGGCTCAGTTGGTAAAGAATCTGCCTGCAATGCAGGAGACCTGGGTTCGATCCCTGGGTTGGGAAGATCCCCTGGAGGAGGACATGGCAACCCACTCCAGTATTCTTGCCTGGAGAATCCCATGGACAGAGGAGCCTGGCGGGCTGCAGTCCATGGGGTCGCAAAGAGTCAGACATGACTAAGCAACTTGGCACAGCACATTGTGGATACATTTTTGGACTGGATTTTTGAGTTTTACTTTGGTCAACAGGAGTTTCAGTAGATGTGACATAACCGTATGCTGGTCTCAACCTATAAATGAGAGAAATAAATCAAGGTGCAAGACAGTGTATAGAGTAGACTTCCTTTTGTACGAAAAAGGAGAGAAAGAGAATACAGAGCCTATTTGCTTGTAACTACATAAAGAAACTCGGGAAAATATGTAAGAAAGTAATAAAATTATGACAAAAGATGGGAACACGGGAAATTACAGTAGGCAGGGATGGTGCTGGCATAACGTTCCCTCACTTCATTTCATATAGTTTCCACAGTTTGACTGTAAACCACCACGTTAATGTATCAGGATCTTTAAAAAAAAAAAAGAAAAGAAAAGAAATAACAGAAGTAGGGAGCCCATGAGGGTTTGAGAAAAGCTCATTTGTTTCTGCAGGAATGTGCATGGCAGGGCCCACAGGCCAGATGCCAGGCATTCTTGATTCAGATAACACCCAATCCATCTGTGGATAGAAAAGTAGGCACTGGAAAATAAATGAGGGGGAGCAGGGTGCCCTTGCAACGTTCCCCAGCATCAAGCATCCTCCACCTCTCCCCAGGGAGACACTCATACTCTGCCAGGCCTTGGAGCCTTGGTCAGCGCCGCTCATGCACCTCCAGGGCAGCGGAGGCAGGTTCCAAAGGAAGAACTGTCTCTGAGTTCAACCTGACAAATTTGCTTTGGGGGTCTCGCTCTTTTTCTGACCTGTGAATCTTCACGGCGTGCTGCAATACCTTGATGGCCAGTCACCGTTACTGAGCCAAGGGACGTGACCTTGGGTAAGCCTTTCACTCCGCACCCCTCCTGGGACCCCCGGGACAACAGAGCCCCGAGTGCAGCAGCTCTGAACTGGGCGAGGAGCCCAGGGGCCACATACACACGAACAGCCCGGGGCCATGGAAAGGCCTCCTGCCTGAGATACTGTAGATGGAAGGAGCCCTCCTGAGACACAGCTACTCACCTCAGAAAAAGGACCCTCAGAGCTGCCTTTGGAGGTGAGAAGCTGGAAGCATGGGGCTCTTCTGCTCACTGAAACACCGACTGTCCCAGGGAACCACAAATGATCCATCTCTCTCAGTCACTTCCCCAGCTTGCCCCACCCCCACTAACAGCACATACTTTTTCCTCTCTCTTTCTTACACTAACCCCTCTCTTTTCTCTTTCTAACCTACCCTGCCGTAGACCTCCCTGGTTTTTTAGAGTCCACGGGCACTCCTAAAGCTAAAGAATATTCTCAAACAATCCCATACATCTCTATTGTCAACTCTTTGGTCACAGCTTCCAGGCAGCTAAGGAGGGTAGGTAAGGGTCTTAAATATGTGTTCTCCTAGAAAGGAGTCTAGGTGAAAGACTGTTAAGAGTGTTCAAGAGTGTTAAGTAAGGTTTTCCCAACCCCATGGCACTACAGAGTCCCATAGGTCAATTAATAAGCATGGAAGCTGTTACCCTGGGGTGTCTCCAGTGCTCTGGCCACTTACACAGGCAAACCAAAATCCAGTCCTGTAAATGCTTCAAGGTTACCAGGCTGGAATCTAAGGACAACTGGTCACAAACAGCCAACTAAGTTTTAAGTTATAGCCAATCAATAATCTCCTTACTTAGCTTCCACCTTCTCTTTATAAAAGTCTCCCCCCAGCTCTTGTCAGAGGAAACTTCTAACCAGTTTGGTGCTGCAAAGTCTAATTAATTTTTGCTCAAGCAATTGAAATTTTTAATTTTTTAGAGCTTATCTTTTAACAATGTTTCCTTTGGACTTCAAGGAGATCAAACCAGTCAATCTTAATGGAAATCAGTCCTGATTATTCATTGCAAGGACTGATGGTGAAGCTGAAGCTCCAACAATTTGGCCACCTGATGGGAAAAACTGACTCACTGGAAAAGACCCTGATGCTGGGAAAGATTGAAGGCAGGAGGAGAAGGGGACAACAGAGGATGAGATGGTTGGATGGCATCAGACTCGATGGACATGAGTTTGAACAAGTTCCGGGAGTTGGTGATGGACAGGGAAGCCTGGAGTGCTGCAGTCCATGGGGTCACAGAGTCAGACATGACTGAGCTACTGAACTGAACTTTAACAATGTTTATCTTTTAGCCATGGTAAACAAACAAGCAAATAAAAACAAAAGCAAAACAAAACCCAGGAGCAGACAAACCTCACAGGGGCTTCCGGTGTCTGCCATGCAGAGCTATTAGTCTGGAGAATTAGTCAAGAGTACTAGAGTTTACTTTTCCCTTTGGCTGGGCACAGTCCAAATTATTCTAGTACTTTTCTACTTTCCAAGAAGAAGGTGCTCCACACACACAAAAAAATGGAAATGGCACGGCAGGAAAAGTGAAGCAAACTCGAATCTCCTCTTACTCACTTATTGAGAGCTACTGCCCCGGTCACAAGTGCCTCAGTATCAGATTTCTAAATTCACTTGAAATGTGGCTCTTGGGTTACTCCTGACAGGGCTGGGGACAACAAGCCACTTTGCCTACAAGCCCTGCTACATTCAAGAATATTGGATTTCCTCCTCCCTGTTTATCTAGGATAATGAGGAAAGATGGGCACTTCAAGGAAGGACCCTGAAACTTTTCTCCTCTAGAGATCCGAGATTCTGAAGCCACTACGGGGCTTACTGGTATAGTGATGACATTTGCGGAAGCAAATGGCAACACAGATTGAAAGAGCAAAATGTATTTGATAGTTGTTACCAGTATCACAAAATTGAAAGGAATTACTTTCTTTAAAGCTGAAAGGCACTAAAATGTGTATCACTCAGTTAAAATAAATATTTTCTCAATATGGATTTTAGTCAGTATTACTAATTATAAAAACTGAATCCTGGGACTTCCCTGACAGTCCAGTGGTTAAGACTCCACACTTCCAAAGGGGCATGGATTCAAAGGGAACTAAGATCCCATATGCTGTGCTGTGTGGCCAAAAAAGTATAAAAAAATAATAGAATCCTTTCTTTACTGATGATAAAGGTTGATTAAACTGTCATGCCAACCTTGATTAAACTGTCATGGATAAATTTTGAGTATGTTTCTGGTGGGATGAAGTAGACTTTGTTTCTGTGAGCATTGCTCCTGTATATTGTAACATCCGCACATTATGTCCACACCATAGCATGGATCCCTTTCCCATGACCAGCGCGCATACTAGTTTTTTATTTGTTGGCCACATCGATGAGCTGTCCTTCTAACCATGTGCTGAAAGTATAAATAAAAAGGGAGGGGATGGTGTGTCTTAAGGCAGTGAATTAAGGAGCTGGGCAAAGTATATCAATTAAAAAGGCTGAGAGAGCTTCTTAGACTCTCTGAGACTTAGGGGTCTGCATCCAGAATTCCTACCCATGGGCTTCACAGGGGTCAAGGGAAAAACTGACACAGGGAAAGAAAAAGGTGAGAGTGTGCCCATTTCAAGTATTGACACCACTTATTTCTAAACAGATGCAAGATGCCTGAAGGACACAGGAACAGAGGAGTGGTGGTGCTTGGTGGTGATTCAGTCACTACGTCATGTCCAACTCTCCCGACTCCATGGACTGTAGCCCACCAGGGTCCTCTGGTCATGGGATTTCCCAGGCAAGAATACTAGAGTGGGTTGCCATTCCCTTTTCCAGAGAATCTCCCTGACTCAGAGACTGAGCCTTCATTTCCTATATTGCAGGCAGATTCCCTGCCAGCTGCCCTCCTGCTAAGTCTCTTCAGTTGTGTCCTACTCTGTGGGGCCCCATAGCTGAGCCACCCGAAAATCAACATTTAAAGATACTGAATTGCCAGACAGATAAACTGTGAATCCACTTCACAAAGGGTTTAAAATTAGAGTTTGTTTTAAGCCGGCAAGTTGGCTTTGTAAATGCCCATTAGGTCTGTACTGATCATCACGCCAGGGCAGGGAGCTGTTTTTTACTCATAGGATGGCTTGAGGGCAAGGGTTCCCGTGTTCCCTTGTCAGCGCCCAAGTCTATAAACATGTTGAAAGGTCACCCTGGCTTGGAGTAAAAGTTGAAGGTTTAACTTGACAATTAAGCATACACATATATGGGAAAATAAAATTTAGCTTTAAAGTTTGTATTTAGAGTCAAGAACAGCTATTTCATAAAACAAGCTCTGCTTTTAGTACAATCAACGGTCCCCATCTTCCCTGGGGTGACGCACCCACACCTGTTAGCCCAAAGGGGAGAGGAGACAGACCTTCCTTGGGAGAGAAGTTTAGGAACTGATCCACTTCATGAGGCTCCAGCTTAATCTTAGGAATAATGGTCTGGCATGAGGAATCAACCTAAAGAAAGAAATTCAAACACAGTTTTTAAAAGCCAATAACAAACCCGAAGCAACACCCCGGGGAGCTGTTTGTCATCCTGTCTCCCTCCCAGGGCTGTGCTAGGGCTGGTGAGGCCTGGCTGAGCGCAGGCTGCTTCTTGGACCAGGAGGTATTTTAGTCCTTAACCCTCCCCCATTGCCAAATCTGGCAGTACAGGTGAGGGAGCCCTCAGAATTCTCAAATGAAGAAGCCAGGGCTCACTTGTCAGTGCTTCATTCTATTGTGTTTATGGTACTGTACAGGCATTTTACTCCAAAACTAGTCTGGCACATTCCTAACGGGTCACGGGCCTCCAGCAGGAGGAACTGTGTGAACCCAACTGCGTGCATTCTCTCCAGGTTCCTGACAACAAACAACACGTAACCACGAAACACTGTGTAGGGAAAGGAGGACAGGTATCTGGCCCACGCGTGGGAGAAAGGCCACGACTCTGATCTTTCTTAGTGACTTGCTTAAAATTTAAACTAAAACATCACACAGCAAGGAGACTAATACAGACTCCAGAAGCCTCATCCTATAAACAGACTCAGGTAGCTATTGAGAAACGAATTCTAGAGGGCAGCATACAGGTGCTCTGTTCACCTCATCTTCATCGGCCCTCATCTTCCCAATGGATGGAAGGTAAACAGCACAAGGAGTGAGGATGCAGCCAAGCCTTGGTGGTGCCACCACTGCTGTGTTACCTTTTCCTGATTCCTCTACCTTGCTCAGAGGAGAAATGACTTAAGAGAATGCCAGTGGAGTCATTGTAACATAACCTGTGGCTTTGAGCACAAGAAGTTAGGACTGGATTCCAAATATCCAGAAGAAGATGTATAAGTATGCCCCTGATCCATCACCAGACATCGAAATACCTAAAGAGAAGGTGGAGTAAAACTAAATCTTACTTACTATAGGCATGGAACTGAGCAACTCCGTTTCTTACATTTTCCACAAGTAATACAACAAGAGCTGGTAGCTGGGAAATCCCTGAATTAAGTCAGGGCAACTTGCACAGCATTAGGAAAATAAAGCATGACACAGGAACAAGCATTCCTTGTTGCCACAGCCCAGAAAGCTATGAATAGAACCATCACTGAAACCACTCCCTTTCAACTGGCTTAAAAATCAATTCCAGGGAGAATTTTTTTCCAACATGGATATCCCTGAACTTTTTCAATTTTGTAATAGCATTTGCAGAAAAACCAAAATGAGACTTACAACCAGTTCTTCTGGACAATGCCTTTAAAGGAAGTGATATAACCAATGATACCAAATCAACATGCTCTGGATATAGACATAAATATACATTTACATCAGAGAAGGCAATGGCAACCCACTCCAGTACTTTTGCCTGGAAAATCCCATGGACAGAGGAGCCTGGTAGGCTGCAGTCCATGGGTCACAAAGAGTCAGACACGACTAAGCGACTTCACTTTCATGCATTAGAGAAGGAAATGGCAGCCCACTCCAGTATTCTTGCCTGGAGAATCCCAGAGACAGGGGAGCCTGGTGGGCTCTGGGGTTGCACAGAGTTGGGCACGACTGAAGTGACTTAGTATACCTTTATATATATATATATAGTTACATATCCTTAAACATATACAACCACTGGCTCCAAAAAGATTAAATGCCTTTTTGGAGAATGAGGATCTGTTATCTCTCGATCCAATCTGTTTTTATGGAAGAAAAGTGACTTTACCCCAGTGTTCATTTCCAGAGGGGTTTCCTCCTTTTCAAACGGGGTGGAGATTGCGGTGATGGTCAGCGTGACAGAAGGGACGAGTCCCGAGGGTGGCTCGTCCGTGATGGGCTCTGTCTTGATGGTTGTTGGTGGAAAGTCTGGAGACAGGTACCATTTCTCACTCTCCACTTCATCTATGAGAAAAAGACAAGCATACTGTGAAATCTGCTCAGGGCATCAGGTATAAGTAAAACAAGTGACCACTGACCTTTCTCCTCAAAAAAACCTCCAACAAAGAATTATTGAGGGAGTTCTCTGGTGCTACAGGGGATAGGGGACACGGGTTTGATCCCTGGTCTGGGAAGATCCCACGTGCCTTGGGGCAACTAGGCCCCTGAGCCACAACTACTGAGCCTGTGCTCTAGAGCCCGAAAACCTCTACTGCTGAGCCTATGTGCTAGAATCGCTGAAGCCCGTGTGCCTGGAGCCTGTGCTCCACAAGAGAAGACACCACAGTGAGAAGCCCTCACACTGCAGCCAGAGAGTAGCCTCTGTGCTCCCCAACTAGAGAAAGCCCTCACACAGCAGCAAAGACCCAGCACAACCAAAACTATGATAAATTAATAATTCATAAAAAAACTACTGAGAGTAGAATTAAAAGAAATAAAATGAGAACAGGAGAGAGGAGATCAATGGATGAACAAATGAATGGCACAATAAGAATCAATGCTTTCATTCACTTGAGTGTAAGGACGCCTAAGGCAACTCTGAAGCATGCATATGAAAGAAAGAAACTAAGCTCCCTGGGCACAGTGGGAAGAGACTGGGTGGATGGGGAACAGAATAGGATGGACAATTCCAGTGTGTAGTGTTTTATACTTTTTGGTTTTCAAGCCAAATGAATCTATTATCTATTCATAAATAAATAAGTACATCTAAAAATATGAAGGAAGGAGGGGATGGGTCAGGAGATTGGGATTGGCACACATACGCTGCTATGCATAAAATAGATAACTAATGAGAATCTACTGTATAGCACAGGGAACCCCACTCAATGCTCTGTGCCAACCTAAATGGAAACGAAATCCAAGGAAGAGGAGGCACATGTCTGCGTGTGACTGATTCACTTTGCTGTACAGCAGAAACTAACACAACACTGTAAAGCAACTATATTCCAATACAAAAATATCATAATGTTTGTTGGGTTTTTCCATAACATCTTGCAGAAAAACCCCAACAAACTTTTTGTCCAATTCTACAATTAAAAAATAAAAACAAGCAGGAGAGAGTGAATGACTGAGTGAATGTCTCAGGAGACAGGACCAGAGACAATGGTTAGAAGGCCTCTGCCCTTCTCCCCAGTGGATGCTTATCTGCTTCTTGTTTTTTTTTCACTCCCCATACTGGTCCCAGTCTGCTCCTACAACTGCACTGAAGCCTTATACCTGCCCTAGACTTCCAGAACTTTACTTAGCCCTCTCAGAAACTTCAGAGTTTGTAAAACATGTTGCTGAAATGCATGAAATCCAGAGGGAAGGGCGGCCTCCTGCCGAGTCTGGTCTTGGCCTCTGGCTTTTGTGATGATCACAGCCCTGGGGATCGCAACGAAGGAACAGCACTGATCGGACAGAAGCACCTCCATCACTCAGCAACATTCTCCCAGGAGCCCGCACGGTAGCCTGCACTTCTCACCAAGTTACTTGAGAGCAGGTACCTCGGCACAACCCTGGAAAAGAAGGGGGAAGGGCAGGGCAGGGGAGAGCAAGGCGGCTGCAAGCAGGTGCAGAACAAGAGAAAACAAGTCAGAGGTTCCCAGAGTCAGCATTCCTCACCCGATGCCAGTTTACCAAAACGAAACTGAAATAAAGCCAAGATATGCTCCCTTGCTTTATTAAAATGTACATAGACATTCACACCTCCGTGAACTGTTATTGTAGAGGGCAGCAAAGTCATTCACATTATGAGTTATTTCACACTCAAGAATCAGGTTCAAGTTTTCTTATGAAAAGGGACATGAACACCACATCACTCAACCATCAAGGGGCAGTGGAAGAGTGGGTACGGAAGCCAAAAACTACAGCTTGCAGTGATGAAGGTTGTACTTCATAAGCAACTTCCTTCAGGGGAAGGTTAGATTCACCTGCATTGAAGAAAATGATTTTCCCCCAAATTTATAACTGACTCAATTAAATATTCCAGCCCCAATGTATTAATATTTCCTGGGGTAAAATAAAGACGGACAAGGTTTCAGTCGGTTGAAGATGTTTCGCTTTTAGAGATGGTTCTCCGGAGCTGCTGAGCGCTCTGGGGCGGTGGAGGAGTCCCATCATTCCCAGGGGATTGGGGACCACATCCTGGCCGAGCGGGAGGGCCAGGAAACAAAAGGCCTCTTGAAGGCGGTCAGAGGATGGAGACCACACTGTACTGGATGCAGAGTCCTGCTGGCCAGATGGGCACCCCAGCTCAGCTTGAGGGCAGCAGGAGCAACTGGATGAGGAGCCAAACCAAGTATCTTTTTTTTTTTTTTTTTACTTTTGGCTGCACTGGGTTTTCATTGCTGCAGGTGGACTTTCTCAAGTTGCACTGTGCAGGAGCTACGCTCCAGTCATGGTGTAAAGGCTTCTCATTGTGGTGGCTTTTCTTGCTGAGAAGCACAGGCTCTAGGGTCTGCAGTCTCAGTAGCTGTGGCACATGGACTTAGTTGCTCCACAGTGTACAGCATCTTCCCAGGCCAGGGACTGAACCTGTGTCCCCTGCAGTCTGCCAAGGCAGACTCCAATCCACTGTACCACCAAGGAAGTCCCAAATCAAGTTTCTAACACCACTCCCAGGAGGAGTTAGGAATGAGAAGTCTCTGTCAACTGCAAGGAGGAAATGCTAAGGACCGATGTGGGGAGTGGCTAGAGAGACAGACAGAGCATAGATCATACTTTTTTCCACTCAGGAGTGATGTGTTCATACCTCCACCTGTCAGCACTTACAGCCTGTCCACAGTGAGCAATACTGATCCCCAGCAGAGGCTGGAAGAGAGACAGCAAGATGAAATCCAGCCTCAGTACATATGAAAATGAACAGTAAGGAGGCATCACTGAGAAAAAGGGCACATGCAATTATCAGGAAATGGTGAGATAAGGCCAGACCCCATGGTTGTGCCTTTATGATCCCTGTGATGACAGGTAAATCACAAGGCACAAAAGAAAAGCAAACATAAATACAAAAAGCAGATACGAAATTACAAGCGCACCTTCCCTGGTGGCTCAGTGGCAAAGAATCCTCCTGCCAGTGCAGGAAACATGGGTTTGATCCCTGATCGGGGAAGATCGCACATGCTGCAGAGCAACTAAGCCCGTGTGCCACAACTGTTGAGCCTGTGCTCTAGAGCGGGGGAGCCACAACTACTTAAGTCTCATGCTCCACAACAACAGAAGCCACCACCACGAGAAGCCTCCGCACCTCAACTAGAGAGTTACGCCAGCTAGTTACCCAGAATTAGAGAAAAGCCCGTGCAGAAATGAAGACCCAGTACAGCCAACTATAAACAAATAAATAAAATTATTTAAACATAAAATTACAACCAAAATGAAGACAGGTAATGAAGTCAGTCCTTCCAATAAGCTAAGCCATTCTCAAAGCAAACATCCATTAAGTAGGTCAAGAGTTTATAATCCTAATGCTCAGTGCCCTACACTCTTGTTTTTAAAAAATTTTATGTAAATATAATCTTTGTTATATCAGAGATGGAGACTGAAGGACAAACAACATGAACTATGAAACAAAACTTCCCCCGAACTCTTCCAAGAGAGAAGCCCAAAGAAGCTTCCACTCCTCTCTTGAGCTTTTTGGTGACAAACAACTGGAGTTGCCTGCCTGCTTCCAGTTCAAACCAGCAATTTATTACTCTCCCTTGAAAGATATTTTCTGAATTAGAAAGAAGTTTAAGGCCATCAAGCTCAATATGTGATCTTACGATGAGGAAACTAACAGGTAGGTCTAGACCACACAGCAAACGAGTGGCAAAACTCAGGTTTCTCGATCCATGAAAGAAACAAGTAAACATAGACAAACATTTCTGCACAGATATGCTCATTGCAGCATTGTTTATAATCACAAGACACTGAAAGTAACCAAAACAGTACAAAGGAAGGGCAAGGTTAATGAATTAGGGTGTACTCATACAATGGAAATATTATGCAGCTAGAAATGTTACATGTTAAAGCCTTTTTAATAACAAGGCAAAGATTTGTGATAGAGTATTAAGAAAAAAAGATATAAATGTGTGCACTATTAATAAGGAAAGTGACAGAATGAGCTCTGGAGAATAACTCATGAGCAATTTTTTCCCCCCAATTTCATACTATTTCTAAATTTCCTATACAGGGAATATTATCATCCCAGGATGACTGCACATGGAAATGGCCTGCTTCTGCCTGCTCTACTTTATACCTCAAAACAGTAATTACTACAAGCCTTAGTGGGTCAAGGGGCCCATTCAGAGTCCCTCAACATAGAGTCAATGAGCACCTTAACATATGTTATAAATCACGTAATTGGCTCCAGTTCTTCATTTGTGCCTTTATCCTCCCACTGGGGACTAATTCCTATCCTGGGATTGACCACCTGACTTGCTCTGGTTAAAAGGATATGCGCTTCCTAACGCAAGGACAGTCTTGAAATGCACAACTGAACTCACACGTTTGTGCCTTTGCCATCACAGTGAGAAGGATGTGCTAGGACAATCTACCGATCCCAGGAGGACAGACACATAAAACAGAATTGTCCCCAGATAAGCTTGGCCAAGATCAGCCAACTCTCAGCCTTAGACATGTGAGTGAATCTAGCTGAAACCAGTAAAACAAGTCACTGCCCCTAACCCCACCGAAATGAGCCAACCTCCAGTCAAGGCACAAATGTGTGAACTACAATAATAAATGACTGTTGTCAAAGCTAATGAGTTTAGATAGAGATATAGATGGAGAGAACAAATGTATGGATACCAAAGAGAAAGAGGACTGCCATGACTTGGGAGATTGACATATATACACTATTGATGTGTGTGCTGGGTATTTAGCCACTCAGTCCTGTCCAGCTCTTTGTGACCCCATGGACTTGCAACCCGCCAGGCTCCCCTGTCCATGGGGATTCTCTAGGCAAGAATACTGGAGTGGGTTGCCATGACCTCCTCCAGGGAATCTTCCTGACCGAGGGATCGAACCCAGGTCTCCTGCATTGCAGGTGGATTCTTTACCATCTGAGTCACCAATATATAAAATAAATCACTAATGAGAACCAACTGTGTAGCACAAGGGATTGTTTACAGTGCTCTGTGGTGACCTAAATGGGAAGGAAATCCATAAAAAGAGGAGACACATGTATACCTATAGCTGATTCAATTGTTGTACAGTAGAAACTAACATAACATTGTAAAACAACCATACTCCAGTAAAAAATTTTTTTAAAAAAAGCTGATGAGTTTAGGAGTGGTTTGTTTTTCAGGAATATAGCTGGCTGATATAACACAGCTGAAAGTATCAATATATACAAGAAATTAAATCCATCACATCAGAACCTATGGCAACACAATAGCTGAACCACATTCCCATAATAATTCCTCTAAACCACCAACTGTAAACCATATCAATAAATATTTGTAGATTGATTCGATCTACCAGTTAAATCATAAAATAAATGACTTCAGGTGAAGAAGGTCAGCCAGTAAGAAGTTGCTGAGAATAACATTCCAGCAGCAGTTGAAATTAGAAAAAAGGAGCTTTCATTCTGAACTACTAGGTGTTAGCTTATACTCTGTCTGCCAATGGAAATAAATCTGAGAAAACAAAATGACAAATATAACCTCTGAGGTATGACAGAAGATGAAGTGAAAGGGAATCAGCAGAATACGCGTTACACTTTTTCCATATGACCTTACTTTCACAGCCTTATTTCACTGGCAAAAGATCGGCAGAGCACCATAGCTTAGAACTCAGATGGCTGAGTTATTGATAAAACTACAAAAATAAAAGTCAGTACACCCTCTATACATGCTCCAATTTGTAAAACTTCTGAAGCTCAGATCTTGATTAAAAAAAAGTTTTTTCCCTAAACTATATCTATATGCTTTTTAAGTTTCCTTTCAGGAGGAAAATATCACCTGGGTCTTTCCTGGCCATCCAATGGCTAAGACCCTGACCTTCCACTGCAGGGGGCATTGGTTCAATCCCTGGTTAGGGAACTAAGATCCCACATGCCATGCAGCACAGCCAGAAAAAAAAAAAAAAGAAAAAAGGAAACCATGACCCAATAAGGCCAGTAGTGCACTGTGGAGAGTAAGAAGCACAACCGACGTATCTTCTGATTTTATTTAAACAGCTTGCTATCAGAGGTCAAACTCGACTGGCAGATTTCCTGGACATCACCACTTAGCTGTCAGCAAGAAAACAAAAACAAGCTGCTGTCTCATGATGACCAGTCCTTCACAGCCAAGGACGAAATGGAGCAGCTGTGAGCACTGGGGCTAGATGCTGAGATTACCAAGACGGCAGCTAAAAAGCCCACAAACTAAAGCCAACATAGACGCAACACCAAAATGCAGGTCCTCAATCACTTCCATAAATAACTGCACTGACTAGAAACTGATTCCTGGGAGGGGGAAAGAAGAGATTAAATTGAGAGTAGAAAGTATCTTTATGTGATATATATGAGTTATATATATATGTGTGTGTGTGTCATTATATATATATATAAATAATACATACGTATCTATATATACACATACACAGATATACATATATCTATATCGTATGTCTGTACTCTTAAAAAGAGAAATTACATAAGGCAATACCACTTATATACACATATGCACCCAGTAGCTATTTATACGTCTAAAGTAAAAAGGAAATTTTTGTGAATTAAATAAGTATGCCTTGTCTAAATCCTTCAGTATTTCATACTTCACCATTTGCCCTGTGAATTTCAAAAGAATTGGCAAATCTTGACCGATTTTTGGCATAAACATCTCTTAAGGGAAAACTCCAAAGCTGGGTTCTGGAGGCCAGGAGAGGGGAGGAAAGCAGGTAAATGTATCAAAGAGTCATACTAAGCTGGAGCTCACTGTTCAGACAGAAGGTAGATGCCTGCGTGCCCAAGGTCCCACCCTGAGTGCCTGGACAATGAAATCACCTCCAGTGTGAGTTGTATGGGGAAGTGTTGAAAACAGTGAACACTTAACTATGAGTGTTTACTACGTATTAAACATTGTTCTAAGTGCTTTAGATATATAACAATTAATTTAACCCTGAGAGTGACCCTGGAAGGCAAGCACTATGATTGTTCTCATTTTATAGACAAGGATACTAAGAGATTAAACCCCTCAACCTACGTTACCCAGCTGATATACAGCCTCCAGCTGGCATATGGCCCCTAGCTGGTATATGGCCAACCAGGGTTGCACACCCAGGCCAACCAGTCCCACAGCCCGTGGGATATTGCTTTGCAAGAGATCAATGATGAAACATCTCTGCCAAAAGTGAGTATTCTTCAATTAACGTTATTTTGAGCCCATAATTAGCCACTAAAAAAAGTGCAATATTGGTTCTTTCTATACTTCTCACCTTCATTTATATGGACTCCTAATCCACTGTTGCTAAGGTGAAGTATTCCAATTTAAGACCAGCCAGTAACAGCTCAAATGTTTTGAGAGCTGTGTGCCAGGCCCCACTCTTCATGTTTACCTTCCTGATTTTGTGTTCTTTCTGTGCCTATGTTTACAATCTCTTTCACTTATTCTGGTTGTTAATATTGTGGTCAGTTGGTAAATTATGTACTGAATTATGTGGCAATTGGCATAAAGCAATAATAACAAGAGCAAAGCAATAATGACAAGAGCTAATATTTATTTAGTGCTTACTAATTGCCAGGCACTGTTATAAATGTATAATATATATTAACTTAATCCCTACAACAATAGTACAAGGTTGAGTATTATGAATATTATTTCCATTTTAAAGATCAGGAAAGAAAGACAAGAGTTGAGCCACCTGCTCAAAATCACACCATTAGGAAGTGGCAGAACCCAGATTCTAATTCAAGCAAATTGATCCCAGAGATGAACTGCTAAGTTCTGTGGTCTGCATTTGGTATCTCAGGTCCTCCCATAGGAAACTGTGTTTAGAGTATGCATTAACAAATATCTGTGGAGCAAATGACTGATTTCAAAAGATTTACTTAGTGTACACATGCAAAAAAAAAAAAAAAACCCTCATGTGTACACTTTTCTTCACCAAAATTATGACTCTTACTTGTAAACAGAGTAAGTTTAATGCTTTGTTGTTGTTCTTCAGTTGCTCAGTCATGTCTGACTCTTTGCGACCCCATGGACTACAGCACACCAGGCTTTCCTGTCCTTCACCATCTCCTGGATTTCACTCAAACTCATGTCCAGTGAGTCAGTGATGCCATCCAACCATCTCATCTTCTGTCTACCTCTTTTCCTCTTGCCCTCAATCTTTCCCAGCATCAGAGTCTTTCCCAAGTTTAATGCTAGATAGCAAGGTAATGCCAAAGAATGTTCAAACTACCACACAATTGCACTCATTTCACATGCTAGCAAAGTAAAGCTCAAAATTCTCCAAGTGAGGCTTCAACAGTATGTGAACCGAGAATTCCAGATGTTCAAGCTGGATTTAGAAAAGGTAGAGGAACTGGAGATCAAATTGCCAACATCTGCTGGACCGTAGAAAAAGCAAGAGAGTTCCAGAAAAAAATCTATTTCTGCTTTACTGACATGCCAAAGCCTTTGACTCTGTGGATCACAACAAACTGTGGAAAATTCTTAAAGAGATAGAAATACCAGACCACCTTACCTGTCTCCTGAGAAATCTGTATGCAGGTCAAGAAGCAACAGTTAGAACTAGACATGGAACAACAGGCTGGTTCCAAATTGGGAAAGGAGTACATCTAGGCTATATATTGTCACTCTGCTTATTTAACTTATATGCAGAGTACATCATGCGAAATGCCAGGCCAGATGAAGCACAAGCTGTAATCAAGATTGCCAGGAAAAATATCAATAACTTCAGATATGCAGATGACACTACCCTAATGGCAGAAAGCAAAGAGGAACTAAAGAGCCTCTTGATAAAAGTGAATGAGAAGAGTGAAAACGCTGGCTTAGAACTCACCATTCAGAAAACTAAGATCATGGCATCTGGTCCCATCACTTCATGGCAAATAGATGGGGAAACAGTAGAAACAGTGACAGATTTTATTTTCCTGGGCTCCAAAATCACTGCAGATGGTGACTCCAGCCATGAAATTAAGACACTTGCTGCTTGGAAAAAAAGCTATGACCAACTTAGACAGCATATTAAAAAGTAGAGACATTACTGTCATCCCCATTACTGACATCCCCTTACTGACAAAAGGTCTGTCTAGTCAAGGCTATGGTTTTTCCAGTAGTCATGCATGGATGTGAGAGTTGGACCATAAAGAAGGCTGAGTGCTGAAGAACTGATACTTTTGAACTGTGGTGTTGGAGAAGACTCTCGAGAATCCCTTGGACTGCAAGGAGATCCAACCAGTCCATCCTAAAGGAAATCAGTCCTGAATATTCATTGCAAGGACTGATGCTGAAGCTGAAATTCCAATAATTTGGCCACCTGATGGGAAGAACTGACTCATTGGAACAGACCCTGATGCTGGTAAAAACTGAAGGCAGGAGCAGAAGGGGATGACAGAAGATGAGATGGTTGGATGGCATCACCAACTCAATGGATGTTGAGTTTAAGCAAGCTCCAGGAGTTGGTGATGGACAGGGAAGCCTGGCATACTGCCATCCATGAGGTTGCAAAGAGTCGGACACAACTGAGTGGTTGAACTGAGCTATAAATATTGCTTTCTTATGCGATTCTAACATTTCAACGACCAAGCAAACAAAGAAGTCATTATTTCTCTTTTAAAAAGTTGAGGAGGTATTTTCCATACTAGTTAGAAAAAGAAAATAAAAGGTAATCTCAAATGGATGATGAGAGAAAGAACGTATACCACTAGTCCAGGTTTCAGACTCTGAAAAGAAGACTGTTCCTCTACTTGTCCACCCCAAACACATCAGGTTCTTTCTGTAGCTCATCCTTGCCAGGGGACCCAGCTACCTTCCCATAGGTAAATGACAGATATGTCTGAATTTTTTTAACCCTAGAATCTACGCCCTTTAAGACGGCTTAGACCCATGCTCTTGTCAGCAGCTCTAATCAAATGTGATGAAAACAAAGCTCTTTGTCATCTCTCTGGGACTTTCTTTCCCAGGTCCCAAGGCCTTGGAACATTTCAACATCAAGATGTCTTCACCACTGCAAACAGAAAACCTAAGTCACTCATGACTCATCTCTACCCTTTACTCAGCATACGCGATGTAGTCCAGCTCTGGGTTTCATCAAATCCTTTCAAAATCCATTTTTTCTTTTGTCCTGCATGGCATACATTTTTCCATTTCTTCCTGGACTGCTACATTAAGCATACCTTCCCTGCTCTGGCATCATCAGCCATCATTTTTCTTCTTCAAGTCTCTGAAAAAACACCACTCCACTTTACTAAGGCCCTGTTTCTCATCAACTGCTGAGTCTCCGCCTTCCATCGGGCATCTGTTCATCTTTAGCTCCCAGACTATTGTTTTCACAGACACCTGTGAAACAACACCATAAATTTAAGACATCCATACTAAGCCAGTGCACCTGGTCACTCCTTGCCCTGCTGACTCTAGAAGCCTAACCAGGCTAGCCAGAAGGAAGATGATTATTTCTCATGTTCTGGTCCCACTGTCTGTAAAACTGAAAGATTCACAGTTACAGTTCTTTATTCCACCCAAAATAAAGTTACCTTGACTTGTGCCTGGGGCCAACAGATCACTTCTGGATGAGTATATTCTACTCTGAGTCTGTTGACATTTTGTATATTTTCTAACTTGTTTCTTATACCATCTTGGAGGACAGGAGCCATGTCTAGTTCTCTCTGAACAGCCTTCATCCAGCAAGAGGTTTCCTCGTTAGGAAGAAGACAGAAATTAAGGAACAAAAGTAAAAAAAAGTACCTAGCACCCCAATTACAAAGGAACATGAACAAAATAGAGTAACTCATGAAGATACCCTCCAGCTGGTAAGGAGCAAGACTTGGTCATTTAAACATAAGCTTTTCATTCCTCAATCTACTTGGGTACTTCTGCTTATCTCTTTATAAAGTCTTCACTTTAAAAAAAAAAAAAAAAAAGAACAGAAAACCCTGCTTAGCAGCCTTAATCCTGGGCAGAAACGGACAAGCTGAAAGCAGGATGTCTCCTCTCTCTGGTGGTTTAAAAGGCCGAGCCCACATTCCTAGGACTGGCTCCTGTGGTTGCCGAACCATGTGAAGTTCTTTAGTTCAAGTGTTTCAGAGGAGTCTACAGTCAAATTCAGCCCCAAAGACAGAAGACTCCTATGTAATCTTAGACTAGTGTTTTTCAACCTTTTTTTGGTCACAGGCTCTGTTGAGGATCTAAAAAAAAAAAAAAGTTATAAATGTCCCCAGCAGAAAAACTGACAAATGTTGTCAGCCCCAAATTCTGCACACAATTTTAGGGGTGGGTCCACTGTCCATCTGAAGAACATGATAGACAAACACCAAAATGTAGGATAAGAGCACCTACATTTGCCTAATATAGTTGCTCAGCGTTCAAGGAGGGAGGAAGAGCGAAAAGAAAGAGTTAGTAGGGAGAAAACAAAGAAGGGAGAACGAAAGAAGGATGATGGCAGGAGAGAGAAAGAGAGAAGGGAAAAGGAAGGAAGAAAGAAAAATCCTAATAAACTGAAAGTCTCATTTGAACTGTTTAGCTTATCACTTTGTTTCAGGCTCAGAAGCAATTACAGAAGAATTCCTTTTAATCTTTAAAACTGAACAAGAAGATTGGACTCATTGACTTTGTGAGGTACAATGAAATACTAACCATCACTAGAAACAAAGATTCCTAGTTCCGGGCTTTAGGCTGTTTAGACAGTGCAAATGATGAAGAATATTAAATTTAATGTAAACAGTAATGTTTAAATTGCTGCCTATTTGTGCATCTCCTAAAGAAATATCATCCTCCTGGATCAGGAAAGCAATCTGCTTAACAGAACACAGACTCCAGAGGGATCTTTGTGAATTAATCCTCCCTAAGGCAGATGCCAACTGGGATTCAAATGAATCAAATCGTTCTGTTCCCAAACATTTGCCTATCCACACAAAACTCAGAAAAACAATTGAAGCCAAGACCTGCACAATGCTTTCCTCAGCAAGTCCCCCAGCTCCTTCATGCACACTGTCTACCTCCGATTTCACATACTCCAAACGGTTACTATTCACGCTCATTATTCCCTGCATACAAAAGGGTTTTTGCTAGCATAAGAAGCCTTTACTCAGAGAAAAACTGATACTTAAGATGAACTGTGGATCAGAAACTCTTTGCAAAATATATCTGACCCACTGTACCTATTCTCAGCAAATTACCAACACAGCCTACTACAGTGTGGTCCAAAAAAAAAAAAGCACAGCCTAAAAGTTGAGAAATCTGTTTTATTCAGCAGATTTCTGAGGACTTAGGTCCAGAAGACAGCCTCTCAGACAGCTCTGAGGGACTGCTCCAAAGAGGTGAGGGATAAGTCAGGATGTACAGGAATTTTTTGCAACAAAAACCAGGTAGTCGGAACATCAAAAGATTACTGTGAATTAAGGAAACCCAGACACCTGAAGTAAATGAATTCAGCACTTTTCTTTATATGGGAAGATGCAAGAGTCTGGGCTCATTGAAATCATTCATCTGATATGCACCTTAACTATTTAGGGCCAATATCCTGCTTTTTTCCATCCTGAACCTCCTTGGGGGGCACAGTCCGGCTGACGACCACAACACATTTTGTTGACTGATATGGCAGGGAACATTCCTTGTGTATGGCACTATAGCACCTCTAAATAGGAGGGGCCAGATGGGGAAGCTGAATGTTGTGCGCTTTGGTCTAATAAGAAAGCTTCCTAAAAAAGACTGATCATTTCTCCCCATGCTAAGCTATAAGTATAGGTGGTTTCTTTATGCTACATGTATACTGATTAGCATTAAAAAGCTAAAAAAAAAATCAAAAAAGTGTTATCAGGAAGAGGAAGGGATCCTGAACTTTTGGAAACCTGCTTTATTGGCAATCATTTCACTCAGGGTCTTGTTTTAGAAGAACCAGTATCCCAGCCCTGTGTCTACTATCTGCTTTCCTCCAATCATCACCACTATTTCAACTCTACTCAATACGTAAGGGCTCACATGAAATTCTGCCTCGTTCCTGCAACTTTTCCTGTGATCATCACTGGGCATGCTCTCTCTCCTCCAAGATACTACAGTTTCCTCTCAGGACACTGCTCATATTCAGTCTGATCAAGTATTGGGGTACATAGTATCTTCCCTATGAGCTACTTTGAGGTAAGAATCTAAGTTTTACTGGGTTTCCCAGGTGGTGCTAGTGGTAAAGAATTCACCTGCCAATGCAGGAGAAACAAAGAGACGTGAGTTCGATTCCCGGGTGGGGAAGATCCCCTGGAGTAGGAAATGGCAACCCACTTCAGAATTCTTGCCTGAAGAATCCCATGGACAGAGGACCCTGGCGGGCTCCACAGGGTTGCAAAGAGACAGACATGACTGAAGTTACTCAGTACACACCATTTTACTATCATTGTCTCACAAGTATCTAGAACACATGGTAAGTGCTCAGCAAACATGGATTTGAAGGGGAAAGTTGCCCAGATTGTTTAGGCCAGCTCTAGTCTGCATATTCCAGAACCAAGGTTGCTGCATGGATGACTAGCTCCACAGATGATAACTGAATACAGAGGTTGGCTGTGTTGCTATCGCACCCCTGACACAAGGCCACTCCCTCTGCCTAGAAGCTTCTTACACATACACCTAGTTCTTTTCCTCACCTGCTGATCTTTGCTCAAATGCTACCTTCAAAGAAAGGCCTTCCCTGTCTATCCTAGTTAAAATGTCAACTTGCCTTCTGCTACGCTTTGAATGTTTGTGTCCTCCCAGAATTCACATGCTGAAATTCTAATGCCCAAAGTAATGGTCATAGGAGGTGGGGCCTTGGGGAAATAATTAGGTCATGAGGGTGAAGCCCTCTGTAATAAAATGAATGCCCTTATAAAAGAATCCCCACAGGGATCCAGTACTTTCTACCATCTGAGGGCACAGTGAGCCATGAAGGAACTCAGGACGAGAAAGAACAAGTTACTGGCCTTAGATAATTAAGGTTCATATCAGAGGAATGATTTCAATGAGTCCAGACTCTTACATCTTCCCAAAACAGAGAAAAATGCTAAATTCACTAACTTGATTTGTCTGGTTTTTCTTTAATTAACAGTAGTCTTTGGATGTTCTGACTACCTGGTTTTTGTTGCAAAAACTCCTATATAACCTGGCTTCTCCCTTACCACTTTGGAACAGAACCTCAGAGCTATCTGAGAAGCTGCATCCCAGGCTTCAGTCCTCAGAAAGTCCACCAAATAAAACATAATTCTCAACTTTTAAGTTGTGTGTTTTTTTCAGTCAACAGCCAGAACCACCTATGTGAGCAAGTCCTGAATTCCTGATCCACAGAAATCATGAGAGGTAATAAATGATTATTACTAGTTTAAGCCACAAATTTTGGGAGATCTGTTACACAGCAGTAGATAACTATATAAGAGGTATTAGAAACGACTTCCACAAAGGGAAGTCGGGCTTGAAATAGAGGCATCAAAGGCACTATAGGAATAACAGAGGCAAACCAGTAAAGAAAATATGGGTAGTGTCTTCCCCAGTAGTCCAGTGTTTAAGACTTCACCTTCCAATGTAGGGAACGTGGGTTCGATCCCTGATTGTGGAACTAGGATCCCACATGCCTCAAAGCCAAAAACACCGAAACATAAAACAGAAACATTATTGTAACAATTTCAATAAAGACTTTTAAAATAGTCCATATCAAAAAGAATATTAAAAAGAGAGACAGAGTATGGGAAAACCATATGCAAAGGCAGTTACAAATGTTAAACAGATACCACACCCACACAGAACCTCAGCACTGGGAGAAATCTTAAAGGTCATTTAGTCCAATCTCCCATCTAGTACTAGAGTCCACTTTAAAAAAAAAAAGCAGTTAAGGCAGGGACTGCAAGAGTTTATCTAAGCTAAAATGCAGAAAAAGGCTGACTCCCTATAGTTGTCCTCCATGTTATAATAAAATGAAGGGTATATAGTCATAACAGAGACCATATCCCTGAATTTGATCAGAGGTCATTCCTGGAAATGATTTAATAAGAAACTGAAAGGGGAAAAAAGATGGAGAGCAGAGGAGGGGAGAAGAAAGACTAAAAGGAGGAGAAGCAGGAGGAAAAGAAGGGGATCAGGAAAACGAACAATAACAACTCTGCAACAACAGAGGAAGAAAGAGGAGGTGAGGAGAGAAGGAAGAAACACTGATTCACTGAAATGCTATGTGGTGGGCACTGCCCCAGGTTCTTTAAACTCATCATTTCATGTTACCCTCAGAACAACTCCACAGCCTCGAATTATTTCAGCTGTATTTCCTCCCGTCCCTCCCAGGGGACTTCCCCTCACCCTGTTCCCTTGTCGAGGCAGGGAAAGTAGACAAACCACAGAGAAGAAGAATTAGGTCATCATGCACCTAACCTCTTCTCAGGAGAAATCTGAGAATACACTTAGGGCTCCAAAGGGTCCAGTCAGGAAAGAAGTCACCCACAGATTTGGGACCCTCCCTTCACTGAGGACAGAAGGCCAAAGTTCCTGGGCTGTTTGTGGGTAGACCTCTAATCAAATGAAGAATGAGCCTGAGAAAGAAAAAACCTGCAGTATTCTCTGTCCCAAGATACGATGTTTTACTGATCTCAGAGTTGGTTCTTCTAGAGGTCAGAGTGACTTCCTTTTCACTTTTCACTTTCATGCACTGGAGAAGGAAATGGCAACCCACTCCAGTATTCTTGCCTGGAGAATCCCAGGGACAGAGGAGCCTAGTGGGCTGCCGTCTATGGGGTCGCACAGAGTCGGACACGACTGAAGTGACTTAGCAGCAGCAGCAGCAGCAGATCTAAGGAGCTCCCCTGGCAGCTCAACTGGTAAAGAATGCGCCTGCAATGCAGGAGACCCTGGTTTGACTCCTGGGTTGGGAAGATCCCCTGGAGAAAGGATAAGCTACCCACTCCAGTATCCTTGGGCTTCCCTGGTGGCTCAGTCGGTAAAAGAATCCATCTGCAATACGGGAAACCTGGGTTTCCCACACACAGCACAGTAGATCTAAGAGGGATTCCCAGGTGAATCAATGGTAAAGAATCTGCCTGCTAATGCAGTAGATACAGCAGTCGTGGGTTCAATTCCTGGCTCAGGAAGATCCCCTGGAGGAGGAAATGGCGACCTAGTCCAGTAGTCTTGCTGGGAAAATTTAATGGACAGAGGAGGCTGGCTGGTTACAGCCTGGGGGTCGAAAGAGTCAGACACAACTGAGGTTGTACATGCAAGCATGTGATAGATCTAAGAACCCCAACTGGAGACGGGATTCCCCCACAAAGCTAATGGCCTATTTGTGAAGTGGACACAGGCATGTGCCTTTAACCCAAAGAAGCAGGAGGCATCCTGTCCTGTAGGTAGTTACTTCACAAGATGCTGTCATGTATACAGTCATACTGGAGAAGGCGATGGCACCCCACTCCAGCACTCTTGCCTGGAAAATCCCATGGATTGAGGAGCATGGTAGGCTGCAGTCCATGGGGTTGCGAAGAGTCGGACATGACTGAGCGACTTCACTTTCACTTTTCACTTTCATGCATTGGAGAAGGAAATGGCAACCCACTCCAGTGTTCTTGCCTGGAGAATCCCAGGGACAGGGGAGCCTGGTGGGCTGCCATCTATGGGGTCGCACAGAGTTGGACACAACTGAAGCAACTTAGCATACAGTCATAGAGGAGGAGAGGGGACATCTAGGTCAAGCCAGAGGACATTAAGTTAGGTACCATCGTCTTGGGAGAAGAGAGCATATGCCAAACTAGCATTAGAGGATAGAGTTTTCAAAACTTCCTCAAGATACTAAAACAGGTGGTTATACTTCCAGGAAAACAAACATAGAAAATTCAATTTTAAAAGTTTCATAGAGTCTATACTAATTAAAGGCCTGTGGAGTAATGGTCAAAACATGTGAACATCTCTAAGACCAGGAGAACTAAATTCTCAACACATACCAAGCTAATGGCCTTGATAATGGGCATGAAAGGGTAACCAATGAGAAAGTCTAGGAATGCTCGCCAAGATCTTCTATACACGGGGTTAAGGAAACATGTTGGAAATGGGTCAAGAGGATACCCAAGAAGTGTTTATGGAGAAGAGTGGTCATAAAAATTCTTTCTCAGAAAAAAACAAAACAAAACATGGCATGACCTCTTGAAATGGTGGATGTACTGGAATTATCAACCAGAAAGGGCAGGCTGATGTGTAAAAGGAAGCTTTGCTGCCCAGTCTACAGGGTCAAAGAGAGCAATTAGTACCATTCAGTTCTAGCAAATTCCCAGAGCACACAGTCTCAGGTAGAGCTACATTCTGTGCCTCTTTGCATTTCCCCAGGGCCCAAGCACAGGCCACGCACAGCAGGTATGTGGCTGAAGGGGGTGCTGATGATACTGTAACACACGATCTGCACCCTCATGGAGGTCAGGGTCAAAGATGCCAAGGTCCCAGCTGCTTCCCCCACTCTGGGTTTACCGTCATTGAAGCTGTCGCTGGCGGTGATGTGGGTGAATGGCGACTGGGCCCGAGGCTCCTCACATAGGGAGTAGCTGTGCTCGGCCTGGATGAGGGGTGCCGGGGACGTCGGGGACGGCTCCACCTCCATCGACACGCTCTTCTCTGAGAGGAAAGGGTCGTTCAGGAGCTGGCCCAGGACATTCTGGGAAAACTCATCCAGAAGCTCCGAGAAGTGCTGCAAGTGCAAAGGAGGAAGAACTCTTTTAACCATGATCTGATATTTACACACATATTCTAACACAAGGGCTTCCCAGGTGGTGCCCGTGGTAAAGAGACTGCCTGCCAATGTAGAAGACATGAGAGGCACCGTTCAGTCCTTGGGTCAGGAAGATCCCCTGGAGGAGGGCATGGCAACCCACTCCAGTATTCTTGCCGGGAGAACCCCATGGACAGAGCAGCCTGGTGGGCTACAGTCCACAGGGTTGCACAGAGTTGGACACAACTGAAGTGAGTAAGCACATTCACATGCGTTCTAGCACCAAAATATTATCCACAGCTTCTAACAACATCCAAATGAAGTCACTCATACCCAATGTCCAATTATCTATTGCTATGTAGCAAACCACCCCAAAGAGAAGTGGCTTAAAATAGCCACGATTTGTTGTTTCTCACTATGCTATGGGTTGGCTGGGTGGATACACTGATTCATCTGTGTTCACTAACAGAGATGGAATGAGCTGGAATTTTGGCAGGGGCTGGGCTGGGCTGGGAGACTGGATGCCTGGGCCTTTTCCTCAAAGAGGCTTTATCAGGAGGGGAGTTCTCGCATCACGGTAGAAATGTTCCTGGAGGGAGAAAGCCAAAGCTGAATGGCCCCAGAGGTCACACAACATCACTCCCTCCAAATTCTTCAGGTCAAGGAAAGTGACAAGGCCAGCCCAGATTCATGGGGTGAAAAGAGACACCACCTCTTGAACAGAGGAATGGCAAAATTCACACTGCAGGCAGGTGTAAACAGGATGGCATGACTCACTTGGGGCTATGATTGCAACTATCTACCACCTTTTACGGGACTTCCCTGGTAGCTCAGACGGTAAAACGTCTGTCTACAATGCGGGAGACCCGGGTTCAAGCCCTGGCTTGGGAAGATCCCCTGGAGAAGGAAATGGCAATCCACTCCAGTACTATTGCCTGGAAAATCCCATGGACAGAGGAGCCTGGTAGGCTACAGTCTATGGGATCACAAAGAGTCGGTCATGACTGAGCGACATCACGACCACCTTTTACATTGGGAATATCTGAAAATAAGCAAGCCCTCCTGCATTTCTGTAGCATGAAAGTGTTATTCATAGCCAAGTGCCAAGTTCAAAGGTATCCGAATAAGCTTTCCTCTATTCTCCCAAGTGCCTGGACTTTGTTCCTCTCTAGTTTTTCCTTAATCTACTTCATTTCTTCCCATCTTCCATCTCCAACAGCATCACCTCCCTAGCCCCCACCCTGCCAGGACGATGATACAGGAATGGTCTATGCATAGCCCCCCAGGGAGTCCTGCATGCCCTGTTCCACAGCCCCAACCATTCTGCCTCACTGATAGAGGGATATTCATGACATGAGGGTCTATAGAGCCAAGTTTCTCAACCTCAGCACTCCTGCCATTTTAGATGGCAAATTCCTTGTTATGGGGGGTGCAGTTCTTCTGCACATTGGGGTGTTTAGCAGCAACCCTGGCCTCTATCCTCACCAGGCCAGTAGGACTCCCCTAGTTGTGAAAACCAAAAATGTCTCTAGACACTGTCAAATGGCCCTGGGGGGAGTAAAGGGAAGATTACCCTCGGTTTATTTATTTATTTATTTGTATGTGGACCATTTTTTGAGTCTTTACCGAATTTACAATATTGTCTCCATCCTATATTTTGGTTTCTTGACCATGAGACATGTGGGATCCTAGCTCCCCAACCAGGCACTGAACCCTCACCCCCCGCATTGGAAGGCAAAGTCTCAACCACTGGACCACCAGGGAAGTTCCTCACCCTTGGTTTATTATAATTTTTTAAAGAATATTTTGGCCGCAGGTTATGTGGGATGTTAGCTCCACACCAGGAACTGAAACCGAGCCCCTCATGGAAGCACAGAGGCTTAACCACTGGAGCATCAGGGAAGTCCCTACCCTTGGTTTAGAACTCATGCTGTAGAGTATATTAAAAATAATTCAAAAATAATTTAATTTAAAAGTTTGGTTGACACCAGCTGTTAGAGCCACTTCTACCTTCTTAACGTTCCCTGAGTCACAGACCAACAAGTGTCATCGTTACTGATTAAACTTCAGAGACACTTAAGGAAGTTCGGAAAGCAAGTACAGTACTAAGAGAACTGGTTGCAAACGGTGATACTTTGGGGGAGGTGATGAAAATTTCTAAGATTCACAGGGCAACTAAGTCCTACCATGGAACTGAAGGGTCAGTGAAGGTGTTATGAAAATGAATGCAGCTTAGGGAAGGTGGGGGCAGGAGGTGATCCTGAGGTTAGAGCTCTAAGATCAGGATAGTTGTAGGTCAGAACTGCTCCCTTCCAGAAAGAACAGAAGTAGACAACAGAGAAGAAGCCTTGTAGGCTAGGTCCTTAAAGCAGCGTTAGATGGGTGGGTTTCACCAACAGCACAAGCATGAGAAAAGCTGCATGTCATCAGGACAGAATGCAGAGAAGCCACAGATCTCGGGTGCGTCCTAATAGGCATGCGTCATGCAAGAGAACAAGAGAGGGTGGTTGGGTGAGAGTTCTCTGTGCACAAACACATTTAAAACTGAAAGGTCCTTAGACATATCTAAGGCAAGAATTTCCTGAGAGGGACTTCCCTGGTGGTCCAGTGGTAAGACTCCGCGCTCCCAAAGCAGCAGGCCCAGTTCATTCCCTGGTCAGGGAACTAGACCCCACATGCCACAACTGAGAGTAAGCATGAGGGCCTCCCCGCCGTGCTGCAGCCCATGGGGTCACAGAGAGTAAGACATGACTGAGCGACTGAACAACAAGATGGGGGCTTCCCAGATGGCTCAGTGGTGAAGAATCCGTCTGCCAATGTAGGAGATGCAAGTTCGATCCCTGGGTCGGGAAGATCCCCCAGAGAAGGAAATGGCAACCCACTCCAGTATTCCTGCCTGGGAAATGCCATGGACAGAGGCGCCTGGTGGGTTACAGTCCATGAGGTCACAAAAGAGGCAGACACGGCTTAGCAACTAAACAACAACAACAATACAGCAACGAAGAGTTCGCAGGCGGCAACTAAAAAGATTCTGATGCGGAAACAAAGATCCCACACTCAGCAGCGAAGATGCTGTGTGCAACAACCAAGACCTGATGCAGCCAAGTGAAAAAAATATATATATATTTAAAATCCCCTTAGAAAGAATGCCAACTGTTTGCATCACAATTATCAGCAGGATTTTGTTTTAGCTGTTTTATAATGAAATACTTTAAGCATTCAGAAAAATAGGGAATAGTAACATGAATAATGATGATATGATAATGAGTAATAATGATAATACCTTTTCAAAAAAAATCGTTTTTTCCATGTTTGCTACTGCAATCTTTTTTTCTTTACTCTTTATTTTAAAAAAAAATAAAACATGAAACTCCCATTTAATCCCCTTCTTCCCTCTCAAAGTTAACTAATGCCCTGAACTTGGTGTTTCTTTTTCCTATCTAGAACTTGACACTTCTACTACATAAATATGTTTCCATTACATACACATGGGTTTTTTAAAACTTTAAATAATACCATACTTACACCTCCTCTGCAACTTTCTTCTCTCAAAAAAATTCTTTAGACTTATTAATGTTTACATGTGTAGCTCTATTCATTCATTTAGATTTGTGAATTGTATTACATTCTATTTATTCATTTCCTCTTAAGGGACATTTAAAGATTGTTTTTATATATGATACTGTAATAAAAATTACTGAACCTAACAGGAAATTTTAAAACATAGAAATCCTATGACCCATCTTCAGAGCTTTTGACTTATTAGGTCAAAGATAGCCATATTAAAACCAATTCATGTTGATGTATGGCAGAAACCATCACAATACTGTAAAGTAATTATCCTCTAATTAAAATTAAAAAAATAAAACCACCACTGCCATCATCAGTCATTCAAATGTTCATGTCTGTTTTTCAAACACTGAAGGTTGACACCAACTCCATTCACCACCCTTCTCTTTACACCGCTTTACAATTAAGTCCCTGGAAGTTTACAAAGTCCCTAGCAGTTTGGACATGCTCAAAGTCAGAGAAAGATTCATGGATTTTGCAGCCACTGTGTGCTAACTTTAGATAGGTCCTGTGGATACAAAATAATAAATAAGAAGATAGAGGAACTTCCCTGGTAGCTCAGTGGTTAAGAATCTTCCTTCCAGTGCAGAGAATGAGGGTTCAATCCCTGGTTGATTCAGTTCAGTCACTCAGTCGTGTCTGGCTCTTTGCACCCCATGGGCTGCAGCACGCCAGGCCTCCCTGTCCATCACCAACTCCCAGAGCTTGCTCTAATTCATGTCCATTGAATCAGTGATGCCATCCAACCATCTCATCCTCTGTCATCCCCTTCTTCTCCTGCCCTCAATCTTTCCCAGTATCAGGGTCTTTTCAAATGAGTCAGTTCTTCACATCAGGTGGCCAAAGTATTGGAGTTTCAGCTTCAACATCAGTCCTTTCAATGAATATTCAGGACTGATCTCCTTTAGGATGGACTGGTTGGATCTCCTTGCAGTCCAAGGGACTCTCAAGAGTCTTCAACACCACAGTTCAAAAGCATCAATTCTTCAGCACTCAATTTTCTCTATAGTCCAACTCTCACATCCATACATGACCACTGGAAAAACCATATCTTTGACTAGAAGGACCTTTGTTGGCAAAGTAATGTGTTTGCCTTTTTAATATGCTGTCTAGTTGGTCATAGCTTTTCTTCCAAGCAGCAAGCATTTTTTAATTTCATGTCTGCAGTCACCATCTGCAGTGATTTTGGAGACCAAGAAAATAAAGTCTGTCATTGTTTCCCCATCTATTTGCCATGAAGCGATGGGACCAGATGCCATAATGTTAATTTTCTGAATATTGAGTTTTAAGCCAGCATTTTCACTCTCCTCTTTCACTTTCATCAAGAGGCTCTTCAGTTCCTCTTCGCTTTCTGCCATAAGGCTGGTATCATCTGTGTATCCAAGGTTATTGACAGAGGATGAGATGGTTGGATGGCATCACTGACTCAATGGACATGAGTTAGAGCAAGCTCTGGGAGTTGATGATGGACAGGGAGGCCTGGCGTGCTGCAGGCAACCTTGATAGCTTGTGCTTCATCCAGCCCAGCATTTCTCATGATGTACTCTGCATATAAGTTAAATAAGCAGTATGACAATACACAGCCTTGGTGTACTTCATTCCCAATTTGGAACCAGTCCATTGCTCCATATCTGGCTCTAACCGTTGCTTCTTGACCTGCACACATATTTCTCAGGAGGCAGGTCAGGTGGTCTGGTATTCCAATCTCTTCTAAGAATCTTCCAGTTTGTTGTGATCCACACAATCAAAGGCTTTGGTGTAGTCGATGAAGCAGAAGTAGATGTTTTTCTGAAATTCTCTTGCTTTTTCTACAATCCAGTGGATGTTGGCAATTTGATCTGTGGTTCCTCTGCCTTTTCTAAATCCAGCTTGAACATCTGGAAGTTCTTGGTTCCCTGGTCAGGGAACTATTAACCCACATGCCTCGGGGCTACTAAGCCCATACACACCTGTGCACCACAACTAGAGAACCCACACACCACAGTGCAATATCTCAAGGGCTGTAACTAAGACCTGAGGCTAAATATTAAAAAAAAGAAGAAGATAGAAAAAGCCCTGCCTTCTCTAGCCATATCACTTCGACCAAACTTTTATGTGCAGGTGAGGTAGCTGGGGATGTTAAGACATAGATGATTCACAAATGCAGGTGGGCCCAAGATTCTGCATCACTAATCAGCTCCCAAGTAATGCTGCTCACGCATGGACCAGACCTTGCATGGCAAGGAGTGGGAGAGCTTTAAGGTTAAGACTAGAACCCAGAGACTGCCCTGGTGGCCCAGTGGTTAAGAATCTGCCTCCAATGCAGGGGACATGGGTTTGCACACCTCAACTAATGAAGCCCTCCTGCTCTAGAGCCCATGTCCTACAGCAAGAGAAGCCACCACACAGCCATAAAAAAAGAGAAGAGAAAAGACTAGAACCCAGATTCCCTGATTCACTGATGACCTGAAGCCAGAGTCTGATTCCCTAAGCAGCTCCCCAAAGACAAATTTACTTGTTGCCTAATGGCAAACACTCTGCAAGCATCTGACAGAATTCAAGATGGAAATTAAGGAAACTAAAAGAGAAATAAATGACACAATGTAGAATGCAAAAGCAAGTCCTGAACTCACAACTCCTGCATTTTCAAGCCACGATTCATCCTTGTGCTGCAGTGTCAGCCCTGGCCGGCTGTGGGAGCCCAGCTAAGCCTCTGGAATCCCACTTTATCCTGAGGCAAGGCTCTCTTTGGTTGTCCATGCTTTCCCATGGAAGTTGCCAGGTTGGTCTATTCTGTTGACACTATTTTCTTTCTCCTGAGCAGCACTAATGAATGTTTTCATGAACATCCCCTGGATAAGCAGTAATAAACCTTCTTTCACTCGACTAACCACCCCTGACCTCCCTTCGCATTGGATTCTGTATTATCATGTCACCAAACAATTTAGCCCTAAATGACAGGGAGTCCTGAAGAACTCATGGCTGTTATCAAGCACATTATGACAACCTCCACTCTGGAAATCGAAGCTCCTCAAAAGAAGGGAGCAACTGTGCTTAACCACCACCTACGCTGAGGCACTCAGCAAAGTGGTAAGCAGGAGAAGGTCCCAGAGAGACACTTGAGATTGAAAAAATACGCCCAACTTGTCCCAACCAGACAGTGACTCAACCCAGCAAATTAGCTCCAGCTGGGTCTCCCTGGCAGCAGTGGGCCCTAGGACTCAGTCGACAGGTCAAGACACCATAGTCCATGCAGGGATCAGGCTAGAATCATACCACCTGTAATGCCAATGAGAGAAGGGCATACAGTCCTGGAGGCTGAACACCAGAGAAAGGAGCAAAGTGAGCCTCAAAGATGGAGGCTTTCTGCTGAGAAACACTTGAGCAAAGGACTACTCATGTAGTAGATCAAGGGTTATGAAATGTCAGTTGAATTCTTTCAAAGCTATGGCATAATGGAGTTTTACCATTCTGTCTAAGAGGTTATAATATAATAAGGGTTTATAATATTTTCATAGCTTTTCCCTCAGCAACATCTACAGCAATCCTGGGAAGCTGGTTTTAAACCTATTGTCCAGGGTCAGAGTCGTGTACTATTTGAGCTTGGACTTGACATAGATCTTCTTACTGCAAATTGAACAAACTTTCCCCACATTGCTTCTCCTAGGAAAGAGGTATCTAAGCTTCACAATCTAACCCCATGGAGAAGTTCTAACCAGGGTGAAAACATGATGCTGATGCTGATCATTAATGAAGATGCTGACAGGATCAGGTGGTAGGCTCATCTGATGGACTAAGTTCTTGACTTTTGGAACATAAGTAGGTACTTTCTGATAAGATAGGCATGTCCCCATTTATAGATGAGAAAACTAGGGCTCACTGTGGTTAGGTACATTGCCCAAGGTTAGCGCTGCATAGCTGAATTACTATTCCATCCCTAGTATAGCCAGTCCTGAAGTCTACGCCCTTTCTACCACAGAACGCCCCACTGTTTAGGTCAGCCTCGAAAGCTGACACATAGCAGAGACCGAAGTTTAAAAAAAGAAAGACAGACTCACTGATAGCCCATTCCCTCACCCGTTATGAACACACAGTCTTCAACATTCAAAGTCTAGAACTGTGTCAGGGGATTGTTAGATTGAGAGTCTCCTGGTATCACTTCCATGGGGTGTCAGCAATAAAGATGGACGTATTTACTTGCTTCAGAGCATGGTTCTGCCAAAGGGTTCAAAGTCACAGACTCTCCAAGTTGGAAGAAACTTCCTGCTTGGGTCAAACCTCTGACTCATGACATGAATGGTCCTCATCTCCTCAATGAAGATACATGCAAGTTCTTTTATGAATTCATTTCTGTCTCCCCATTACTGAAGACCTGACATTTAATGCTCCAACCTGGCCCCAATCATCCTGTGAAGTCTTGTTTTCCTTTATTCTAATACCTGACACTTTCATTCCAGCCCTAACAGTGTCCATATGATACTGGAGCAACACAGTTTTGAGGCCAGACAACTGGATTTGAATCCTGGCTCCTAGTAGTGCAAACCTATGAAGATCCTTCAGTTCTCTAAACTTCAGTTTGCTCCTTAGTTAGGATAACAATAGTATCAGCTTCCTGTTATGCTGATTTAATTAAATAATGCATGTAAAGCACCAAATGCTTCACTGGCATAGCAATAAATATTTTGAAAAGCTTTTTTTATAAAAACAATCAAAAGTAAATAGGGTTTAATGTCTACACATGGACATCACCAGATGGTCAATACTGAAATCAGATTGATTATATTCTTTGCAGCTAAAGATGGATAAGCTCTATACAGTCAGCAAAAACAAGACTGGGAGCTGACTGTGGCTCAAAACTTGAACTCCTTACTGCAAAATTCAGACTTAAATTGAAGGAAGTAGGGAAAACCACGAGGCCATTCAGGTATGCTCTAAATCAAATCCTTTACGATTATACAGTGGAAGTGACAAATAGATTCATTGGATTAGATCTGACAGACACAGTGCCTGAAGAACCACAGACAGCTGGTAACATTGTACAGGACATGGTGATCAAAACCATCCCCAAGAAAAAGAAATGCAAAAAGGGAAAATGGTTGTCTGAGGAGGGCTTACAAAGAGCTGAGAAAAGAAGAGAAACTAAAGGCAAAGGAGAAAAGTAAAGCTATACCCATCCAAATGCAGAGTTCCAAAGAATAGCAAGGAGAGATAAGAAAGCCTTCTTAAGTGGTTAATGCAAAGAAGTAGAGGAAAGCAATAGAATGGGAAAGACTAGAGATCTCTTCAAGAAAATTAGAGATACCAAGATAACATTCCATGCAAAGATGGGCACAATAAAGGACAGAAATGGTATGGACCTAACAGAAGCAGAAGATATTAAGAAAAGGTGGCAAGAATACATAGAAGAACTATGCAAAAGAGATCTTCATGACCCAGATAACCATGATGGTGTGATCACTCATCTAGAGCCAGACATCCTGTAGCACGAAGTGAAGTGGGCCTTAGGAAGCATCACTACGAACAAGGCTAGTGCAGGTGATGGAATTCAAGCTGAGATATTTCAAACCTTAAAAGATGATGTTGTTAAAGTGTTGCACTCAATGTGGCAGCAAATTTGGAAAACTCAGCAGTGGCCACAGGACTGGAAAAGGTCAGTTTTCATTCCAATCCTAAAGAAGGGTAATGTCAAAGAACATTCAAACTACTGCACAACTGCACTCATTTCACATGCTAGCAAGGTAATGTTCAAAATCCTACAAGCTAGGCTTCAACAGTATGTTAACGAAGAACTTCCAGATGTCGAAGCTGGACTCAGAAAAGGCAGAGGAACCAGAGGTCAAATTGCCAACATCTGTTGGATCACAGAAAAAGCAAAGGAATTCCAGAAAAACATCTACTTCTGCTTCAAAGACCCATCACAGTCAATAAATAAATAAAATGTTTTAAAGTTGTTAACCTTACATAAATTGCTAATTTTATGCAAAGTTACCCTTAGCTCTAAGCATTGACACTTGTGTTTGCAGGTCAGTAGTTGTCAGAAGGAGCTTACGAGGTAAGAGTGAGTGGTTTTAAGTCTGGGCTGTCTTCTGCTGGCAACTGCCCCAGGAACCAGGATCATGGGGTGAGGAGGGCAAGTAGAGTAGGAGGAAGATGAAGGATTCATAATTCTTGAGCTCAAAGAACTGGCTGTATAAAACTAAGACTCTGTCTTCCTTATGCTGCTCACCACAGAGGTTCACTCAGTCAACAGAGCGAGCAGCTACTGTGAGTGAGACCCAGGCTGGGCAAGGGATGAACAGAAGATGCTTAAAGGGCATCTATAAAGAGAGGACTATCCTGAGGTGCAACATGAGTTATCTAGCTATATCCTGTGACTGCTGTGCTCATTGAACAGGTTCTAAACAATTTTGTTCCCCTGAGGTGGGTCCAAAGTCATCTTTTGTGCCAGATCAGAGCAGGGACGGGAGATCTGGTCCCAGCCTACACCTGACTGGTTACCACCCCCACCTCTTCTGGATTGTTTCCTCCTCTGTAAAAGTCGTGTGTGTGTGTGTGTGTGTGTGTGTGTGTGTGTGTGCGTGTGCGTGTGCGTGTGTGTGTGTGTGTGTTGGAAAGTGAGGGGAAGTGATGGAGTAGACTTTGGACTTGAGCAGTAGTTTCTCACCTTTTTTGATGTGTGGATCTTTTTGAGAATCTAATGAAAGTTTCCTGGTGGAAAAATGTCCACGGGCACTGCATGCCAAGTGTAGGATTGAGGCGGGAGGTTGGGGGGACGACTCACAGCCCCTGAGCCTGTCCATGGAGAGGAGGGCTCCATGGATTCCCGGCAGACACTCCCAGCAGAGGGAGTGTAATAACACAAGGAGCATTATCGGTTGTCGCTAACAATCTATTCGGCTCTGCTACACTAATTTTCTAAAATGGGGCAGGCGATATTAAAATGGAAAAGCTCTGCAACTTAGGAAAAGGACAGACGAGGGGAAACGCCTCCGTTGCTGCTCCCTGCGTTTGTTCAGCTTTGCCCCGTTCCCCTGCCCATGGGCAGTGAATCGGGCGGGGCGCAGGTTACGCAAGCAGAAGTTGGCCGCTCCTTCCGAGGGGCCCTGGTCCAAGGCTTGGGCTTCGCAGCCCGCACCCCACAAAGATGCCATTCTCCAGGCCCGCCGGGAAACCGGCTGCCTGCGCTGCCGGCCTCTGGCTGCAGGCTCCATCTCAGGCAGGGGAAGAGAGTTTTTACTGAAACATCGTAGCCAGAAGCCTTGCCCAGAGCACAGCAAGCTATAAAAACATCAGTTACGGATATAGTGAGCACGGTGGGGGCAAGCTGACAACCCTCAAAGCCTCAAAGAAATACAGGGAAGTAATTTTGACGGCACACCTCAAATTCACTTTAGAAAGGAAGGTTTCTCTCCAGCAGAACACTGTTCGCCTGTATTGTGGAGGAGGGAAAAGGGAAGGGAGGAGGGAGTGGAAGGGGAGAGGAGGAAGAAGCGGGGAGGAGAGAGGAGTGACTACTGACCGAGCCCAGAGTCTCCTCCTTTCCCAGGGGTCCACCTTCAAGGAAAGCCACCTTAGACATGAGGGGATTCCTGCCCTGCACACATCATAGGAAAGGGCCAGATGATCACCCAAAGAAGGAAAGGCCATTTGGTGAAAGCCACAAGGAAAAAAACTAAAAAGGTTCACAAGTCAAACCTTATTACAGTAAAATTTCAAGGGGACTCAGTATTTTTCTGATACCAAAATTTAAGTACATTACATATTTCTCTAAATGTTAAAAAAGAGAGGGACGGGGAGAGCTGAACCTTGGAACTCTATTACACAAGAGGTTTGGGAGTTTGGGAGGTTTTTGTTTCTTTGATGAAGGGATGTTTACTTTACTGAAATATTACAAGCAGTAGCAAAAATTGATTTTTAAAGAGCCCAAATCCATAACATGCTTATTTTGGTTTGTCATATCCAGATGTCGCTTTCTTTGTAAAAGAAGTATGTGGAAAAGATCAATCAAATCATAAGGGCACTGGGGAGGCTTACTAAAAGGAAACCTGCTATAAATCCATTGGTAGAATATATTCTCATTTTTTTGCAAAAAGAGTTACCCCTAATTTACTAATTATGAAGTATGAAGTCTTACATATACTGTATGTGTCAAGGGAGATACACCAATACTGCTAAATAATTCCTCTTGAACTACATCATTCTTCATCACTGCAAAGGTGATGATGCCCCTTCTCCAAATTCAATCAATCCTGAATGGTCTACAGCAGCTGTTAGCTTAACATTTAATGTGAAAAAAATTCATGGTCTCATTTTATACAAACAAGTCAGTTAATGAGATTAAGAGAAAAACACCAATGGGTGGGTCCTGCTGGCAAAGGAAAACTAGGAGATTCAGAGTTAGCTGGCACAAAGAAACTCAATCTACATATTTCTTGGCTTACTTATATATACTGCTGCAAATGCCCCCAAATGAATTCTTTGTTCTTTCTGAACCCAAACTAGACTTAGCTTAGTAAAGGTCTCCCCTTCTGTGGCTTAACAGTCTAACCAGCCCTCATAGGAACCAAAACAGCAAGAAAATATAATAATAATAATATTCCCACGCTCAACACATAATGGTTTACATATGACAAAACACTTCCACATCATTGTTATATCTGATCTTGGCAAGATCAAGGATTATCCAGAGTGGACAGCTGGAGGTTGTAGAGCAGAGTGCAATAGGGCAAGATTCCTGCTTTCTGGCTCCCATATACTTTCAGCATAGCCTGCTGCCTCCCCCATCACTAACACAGAGAACTCAGGGACCAGATTCCTGATGGTCAAATGCTTCTTGAATGGCAATGTAGGGCTGAGATCAACGCAATCCCCTCCTTATATTAATGGAGGAAATCCTTAGGGTCCTTTCAGAGCAGACAGAACCATTCTAGAAATAAATCATGGTCCATATCAGACGGAGTAGTCATCTTGGATTTGTTTTGAGAAACTCAAACTGTCCTCCAGAGTCCTTCTATTGCCTCTTCCTTATGCTAAACAGCTGAATTCCCCTGACAAACACAAGCCCTTCAAAACCATGATCAGGCGAATCGTTCAAGGCTGAGGCAGTACAGAGTCTGCCCTTCTGTTCTCGCCAGCTGCAGTGGGAGAGCACAGAGGCCTGGGATGTTGAGAGGCAGCCATCTCGACAAATGAGTCTTCCCTTCTGCCTTCTCCACTTTGACCCCTAATCCAGAGTCCACCTGTACACTCTCAATGATAGTGCTGGTGACCCAGCAGGGCTTTCTGCCTGATCTATCCTATATGCCAAAGCCAACAAAACGTTTGATTTTAACTTCCCACACTTAACACTCTCCAACATAACTCAAAAGTCCAAACTCTCCATAGTTAAAATAAATTAAAAAAAAATTTTTTTTAATTTCTTACTCACTCTCTCCCGAAGTCCCTGAAGGATTTCTTTATTGACATCTTACCCTTTCTTTGATACTCCTCCTGTCCTGTACCTTCAATGTGCAGGTTTCAACCCTTTTATGTACTCATTATATGAGCAAATTCAGAGGCTGCTTTTAATCAGGCTCTTCTAATTGGGTCTCCTGCCTCCACTACAAACATAACATTCTCCTCCCAGGTTCCCTCCACTCTCCTCACAGAAAACAACTCCATTTTCCCTCCTTCATCACACACCTTCCATATCAACACTTCACTTATGCCACCAGGAAACACCCAGGGCACTCTCTCATAGTCCTCAGTGAAGGCTAAGATATTCATTGTTTGTACCCTCTTAGGTCCTACCCTAGAGGTGAGAATACCAGACCACCTGACCTGCCTCCTGAGAAATCTGTATGCAGGTCAAGAAGCAACAGATAGAACTAGACATGGAACAACACACTGGTTCCAAATCAGGAAAGGAATACGTCACATCTGTATATTGTCACCCTGCTTATTTAACTTATAGCTGCAGTCCATGGGGTCCCTAAGAGTCGGACACGACTGAGCGACTTCACTTTGGCTTTTCAGTTTCATGCACTGGAGAAGAAAATGGCAACCCACTCCAGTATTCTTGCCTGGAGAATCCCAGGGATGGGGGAGCTCAGTGGGCTGCTGTCTATGGGGTCGCACAGAGTCGGACACGACTGAAGTGACTTAGCAGCAGCAGCGGCAGCATGCAGAGTACATCATGAGAAATGCTGGGCTGGATGAAGCACAAGCTGGAATCAAGATTGCTGGGAGAAATATCAATAACCTCAGATATGCAGATGACACCACCCTTATGGCAGAAAGTGAAGAAGAACTAAAGAGCCTCTTGATGAAAATGAAAGAGGAGAGTGAAAAAGTTGGCTTAAAATTCAATATTCAGAAAACTAAGATTGCATCTGGTCCCATCACTTCATAGCAAACAGACGGGGGAACAATGGAAACAGTGACAGATTTTATTTTTCTGGGCTCCAAAATCACTGCAGATGGTGACTGCAGGCATGAGATTAAAAGACACTTGCCCCTTGGAAGAAAAGTTATGAGCAACCTAGATACCATATTATAAAGCAGAGACATTACTTTGCCAACAAAGGTCCATCTAGTCAAAGCTATGGTTTTTCCAGCAGTCATACATGGATGTGAGAGTTGGACTATAAAGAAAGCTGAGCATCAAAGAACTGACGCTTTTGAACTGTGGTGTTGAGAAGACTCTTGAGAGTCCCTTGGACAGCAAAGAGACCCAACCTGTCTATCCTAAAGGAAATCAGTCCTGAATATTCACTGGAAGGACTGATGCTGAATTAAAAAAATTTTTTTTTTAATTTCTTACTCACTCTCTCCTGAACTCCAATCCTTTGGCCACCTGATGCAAAGAACTAACTCATTGGAAAAGACCCTGGTGCTGGGAAGGATTGAAGGCAGGAGGAGAAGGGGATGACAGAGGATGAGATGGTTGGATGGCATCACCACTTCGATGGACATGAGTTTGAGTAAGCCCCGGGAGTTGGTGATGGACAGGGAGGCCTGGTTTGCTGCAGTCCATGGGGTCGCAAAGAGTTGGACTTGACTGAGCAACTGAACTGAACTGAGGTCCTACCCTAAAATAACTAAAACTTGGCATTTTGCTATTCCACAAGCAATTCCTATTATTATAACAAGCTCTATATCATGGACTGATGAAGCGGGAAGAAACACAAAGTCATCTGAGGCTTCTTGGTCATTTTAATTTGAGAAATGACCTTGAGGTACAGGGTGGTACATGAAATCAAAGAGTGGAAGGTTGAACTCTTAGCACTGTGTGTGTGTGTGTGTGTGTGTGTGTGTGTTTGTGTGTGTGTGTGACATGCACTCAGTCATCCAGTCATGTCCGACTCTGCAACCCCATGGACTGTAGCCCACGAAGCTCCTCTGTCCATGGAATTTTCCAGGCATGAATACTGAAGTGGGTTGCCATTTCCTGCTCCAAGGGATCTTCCTGACCCAGGGATTGGCAGGTAGATTCTTTACCACTGTGCCACCTGGGAAGCCCCTTGATACTATAGATTCTGTAATAAGAAAGATGGTGCCTAATCATTAAGAATTACCAAATAGATAACTGAAGAGGGTCCCATAAATGTCTTCCAGAGAATTCTCTGAATAGGACGTATGTTTTGAAATTAGAGAATTCTGTCTCCAAATCAAGATCCAATGCCAAAGATATCAGAAATGAAAAATTAGAAGAGCCCATAAAGTTTTTATGAAAAGAAATGGCATACTCCCTCGAAAGCTATTGTTTATTTGTGAGCCAGATATGTTGTAAGAATTACTGAGGTAATCTCATCCTTAGAATGCATGAAGGAGAAAAGAGAAAGCACTTCAGACGTAGGAGGAATTGTCTGCCTTGTTTCATAAATGGACAGGGATGATTCACTGCCAGAAAGTACTCCTTCCCCTTGAGATAAGAGCAAGGAAAAAATCCAAACTGGGAGACCCAGGTAGGTTCTGGCTTAAAGCCACTTAGATTCTCGCTCTGTCAGATCTCACACTCATGCTCCCGCTGGCCTGCTGAAACACACCAGAGAATCTTAACCATCTGAAGGAGTATTTTATGTACTGAAGTCATGAGTCAGAAGACACATACGCTGGACTGGCTCTGGAGTTATCAGCAATAACTTTGGACACATCATCCATGTTTACTGTTCCACCCGAAATTAGGGAGAATACATTCTGCCTTCCAAAACTGTTGTGAAGATAAAATGGAGATATAGTCTGATCCAGACACAACATGGTGCCATAGTAAGTGAAAACTGGCAGAGAACCATCAGTGGGCTGTGAACATGAAAGTTACTTCACGGTCATCCAGAGTCACGTCCATCTTGACTAGTCAGTTAGCAGTGGCCAAACAGTGGAAGCATGGTACCCACGGGCCATCTGCTCCTGCATGTTCCTTCCTCTTATAAAATTCAACCAACTAGGTATCCAACTCTTTTTTTTCCTCTTCAAATGCTGCTAGAATACAGGAACTCAACAGCCTGGTCAGGACAGGACATCTGGGGAAAGTAAGGAATGAAAAATCACCGGATAGCTCTCTGTTATCCAAACCGTTTGCTTCAAGCTGGGCCATTAACTTCAGTCCCATCACTAGAAACCAGAGCATTTAGAAAGGCAAGCTCCATTATTTTTTAAAAAGATATAGTTAAGAGATTCTAAATCATCCATTCCTCTTCCAAAAATGAAACGAAGTTCGACATTACTCACTTAGAAAAGTTCCCTTCACTAACAAGAGTTCAGTAAATGATAGCTGTTTTATTGTAGTTGTTAACACATGCCCTGTTAAAATTGGGACAAATTATTAAGCATGCCTCTGATCAGCCTATTAACACTATAAAAGATTGTGAGGCTCATTAAATACCATTTATTCTTAGTGATCTCATCCTAGATTCTAGTTTTCTCATTTGCTTACCAAGAGGTTTAAAGTTCAGTTCATCATTCACAATTCTAATGGTTTTTTTAAATATTTACTTTAAAAAAATTATTTCTTTAGCTGCACCAAGGTTTTAGTTGTGGCATGCAGATTCTTTTAGTTGGGGTACGTGGGATCTGGTTCCCTGACCAGGGATCAAACCTGGGCCCCCTCCACTGGGAGTGCAGAGTCTTAGCCACTGGACCACCAGGAAAGTCCCCATCATTCGTAATTGATATTTCTTCCTTTTCCCCTTTTTGAAGACCAGGCCCATATCTCCAGTCTCAAACACCTCTCACATTCCTTGTGAGTCCACTGTAGACCATCATCATTTTGATCACATTTATATATTTCTTCAGTGTCGTTTCTTCATTTTTAACCAGCAATTACAATTTTTTTTTAAACCTTCTCTCAAATGTTTATAAGAAAACTGGTCACAGTCAAAATGAATTATCAAGTTCCCCCTTTGGTTGTACTGTTGACAAAGAAAAAATAAAAGGCCCAGAAAATCCCAAGTAGGCCAGTAAGAAGAATGAGATCATCACCCAGTAGGCAGCTCAGAGTCCATGATTTTGAAGCATCAACAGAGAGGGAGAAAAATAGAGCATCTTGGTTGTGAGAAAGCATCCTGGACATGCTCAAAGACCCCTGACCCTGGTCTAAGCAGCAGCCGGCCAAATCCTTTCCCACAGATGGCTAGGTTCAGGTTCTCATCTTGCTCTGGAATTGGGAGTCCAGGTGCTCCAAAAGGAATCCCTCTAAGTACCTTTGCCACCAAGATAGTCTCTGTCACCTAGCTAGAGCCCTACCCCTCCTCTTCAACTGACCTTGTAAGAGGTGAAGACCATCTACAGAAGGTGAAAAAAAAAGAGCCCATTATATTCTCTTTCTAAGAAAGACCATAAATGGAATCGGGTGATCTCAGAGTTGTGTGAACCTCGCCTGCCCTATCAGTAAAGTAAGGATGTTGCAGCCATCAAGACAGCATGTTACAGCTGCCGGGATGCTGAGCCCTAAGGGAACTCAAAGAAAAAAAGTGAAACTGACAGTGTTAGTCGCTCTGCTGCTGCTAAGTCGCTTCAGTCGTGTCCGACTCTGTGTGACCCCATAGACGGAAGCCCACCAGGCTCCCCCGTCCCTGGGATTCCCCAGGCAAGAACACTGGAGTGGGTTGCCATTTCCTTCTCCAATGCATGAAAGTGAAAAGTCACTCAGTCGTGTCTGACTCGTAGCGACCTCATGGACTGCAGCCTACGAGGCTCCTCCATCCATGGGATTTTCCAGGCAAAAGTACTGGAGTGGGGTGCCAGTGCCTTCTCCGAGTCGCTCAGTTGTGTCTGACTCTTTGCAACCCTGCTAACTGTGGCCCTCCAGGCTTCTCTGTCCATGGGATTCTCCATGGAGAGAGTAGCCATCCCTTCTCCAGGGCATCTTCCCAACCCAGGGATCAAACCTGGATGGAAATAAATGGGTTGCTCACGGCCAAGCCCAGCTAGCAGCCAGCTGCTGCAGGCATCCCCAACAGAACACTGGAGGAAACCCAACAGGAGAAAACACAGGATACTGGCCCCAGGTAGCTGAGGTGCATATCAAGTAGTCATTCCAGTGGGCCCAGCCTCTTGCATCTTCCCACACAAAGAAAAGTGCTGAATTCCTTAACTTGAGATTTCTGGTTTTCTTTAACAGTAATCTTTTGATGTTCAACTACCTGGTCTTTTGCTGCAAAAACTTCTCAATACCCTGACTCCCCTTCTTGCCTCTTCTTGCTGTGTCCTGGGCTTAAGTCCTCACTTTTGTCCACCGAATAAAACATAACCCTCAACTTTTAGGTTGTGCTTTTTTTTCCCAGTCGACAGTTGTTACGAGAATAAGCAAAGTGAAGATTTTCTGCAGTCCCTTTGGGAAACTATGCAAACACCACATATTAAAACAAACAGCTTAATTGAATCCTTTTCTCCCACAGAGAATACAGAACAACGCTTCTACATTTCTTTCTTTCTTTTTTTTTTTTTCATGACTGGACAGTCGTGGATAACTGCTTACTGCATCGTGAACAGGGAGCCTTTGCTTTTTGGTCTTAACAGATTCTTTTCTGTTGCCCATGAACCCAATGGTCTCAGAAATGACATAAGGTTTGAATGAAGCAATGATGCAATGCCTTGGTGGGGGTGGACGAATATTTTAGAAAGGAAGTCAGCAAAACTTCATGAATAAACAATATAAGAAGTCAAAAGGGTAGCTGCTGGTGTAGTAGAACGAACACTATTTGGAATCAAAAGGCCTGGGTTTAGATCCAGCTCTGTAACATTACATGGGCTCTGTGACCTCAGGCAAGTCATTTAACCTCTCAGGGTCTCTTAGAATATAAAATAAAAGAGGAGGACCAGCTAGTATCCCAAGCCCCTGTAGCTCTGACAGAAATTCTGAGACCAGTTATGATGTAGGTGGCCTCTGCTTTCATATACCGAAGGGAATAAAATAGCTTGAAAACAAATTTTGAGCCTGAGTCAGTGTTCCCTGCAACTCCCCGCTCTCTGGCCTTTTCCGAGACTCTTCTGGCAAAAAATGAGTTCCCCTGAGGATGGCTGAGTTAACAGCTGGGCAGTATTGGCTGATTTCTGCCTTTGAACAGCTGGTCTATGAGACAAACAACCAGACAGACTTTTGTCAGAAAATGTGACTCAACTTTTACAGGCCAAGTATAGATGGAGAAAAATAGACTTAAAAAGCTCTGTGCTGCTTTCTCCTGACCCACATCTCCTTACATGGACCAATATCCCTCTAGCCTTAGCTCTGCAGGCTCTCTATGAGAAATGGGGGAGAGAGAAAGAGGACCAGACAATTTCTAGAAAGCTCCAGAAAAAAAAATGTATGGCCATAAATTCTTGTTTTCTTTTCCATTCCTTTCAAGAACTCAAAGTTCCAAAGGGCTTGAGGCTCTAGCCAGACCATGCTAGAATTTTAGGTAAAAAGATTCTTCCTTGATTGGCCTTCTCCTGAACATCACAGGTCCCCTGGGCACTAAATGCTAGTGGTTTCCTTTCCCCATCATGATGCCAACCAAAAATGCTACCATGTGTTTCTAAAAGCAAAACAAGCTGACTTTCAATAGATAGCAGCTGGATTATAAGGAATCTCTATGTTGACTCAAGAGCTTTCCATGGCTCTGTTTACATTACTATAAAAAATTCTCTTGATAACCATCTGGGTCATTGAATTGTCTTCCCTCCCCTGCCTAAGGCTCCACAAGATCTGAGTGCCCCTTTCCCTATTCATCCTAATACTCTCAACATTTGCAAAGCTCAGGTTTCTAATAGGTTAAACCTGTAACTAGCTTTTAAAATCTGGGTTTGTAATAAACCGATCCTTTCCTCACCTTTGTTTAAACAGATTTTTGCCACCAGCAGCCCATTTGGAAGGGAAGGGGAAAGAAAAACAGCAACTCACAAAGCTGCACACAGCCTGTGCAGAGGATGGCGGTGCAGGTGGACCACCTCGCTGACTCGTGATGTCTGTAACGTGCTGTAAAATTAATAAACTGTGCCAGTGCTAATGCTCCAGTCTCAACAAAGCGGTTTGTTTATTAGGGCTTCTAGCTCACAAAAGAGGCATTTAAAAACTGTGCACGTAGCCTTGGGAACAGACCCGGGGAAAAGTAAACATAAAGCTCAAGTTTTGCCTTTATAAGCGGCAAGCGCAGCACCAGTGACATTAGAGCACGTAACGAATGAAGGCAAATGAAGTTAGCGCTGGATGAAGACAATAGCATTACAACCTCTTAAGAAACATCTACTGATCAGAGGTGAATAACCCTGACTCAAGAGCTTTCATCTATCTACCTAAAGCTTTAAATAGCCCATGTAAGATTGTTTCAACAAATTACAGTATATCTAGTTAGTTGCAGTTGTTAAAGTAGTAGTTAAAAACATTACTGTGGAAGGCTGTTAATAAATGTTCATAATATATATCAAAGTGAAAATATACTACAAAAACTGAATTTCCCATTCCTTATTATATAGTAGAATTGTCTGTAAATGCTAGAATGCAGAAATGTATAGATAGATATCTGGCAAAATGTTGACAGTACTTCTGCAGAGTGTAACGTGGTTTTTTGTTCTTAGATATATTTTGTATAAAAAAAACCTATGAGTTTCTAATGAGGGTCAAAGCATTTGTTTTGCCTTTTTTTTTAAAAAAAAAAGACTATTTAATCAAATTAAGTGAGAACTGGTTTAAATGGTTCTTAAAGAACTAAAATAGTAAGGACAGCTGACTAGAGACAACATTTTCTACACAGAAGATAGTCTATATTTCATTCCTGATTTTAAAAAAATAACCCACTGGCAGGCACAGGCTTAAAAGACAAACCCGTATGCAGAACAGTCATACCCCATTTTTCTTGACACTTTACATGTTAAATGGACAGAAACCACCTCTCTAATTTTATCCTTGTTGAGAATAACTAGGACCCACAACAGCTGGGCCTTTGTCCAACGAGCATGGTTACCCACAAGTCATGTGCAGGGTTTGTCTTTAAAAACAGCTCTCATCAGGAACTCTGTATGCAAGAAAACCTCCTCACACTTGCAGAGAGCTCCTCTCATCACCAGGCTGGGCCCTGAAACAGCTCCTAACAATCTGCCCAATCAATAACACTTTTTCTTTTATAAATCAAAATTTCCACTGTGCGCTACCACAATTAAGTTTTTATCCTTAGATTGTACTTAGCTGTAGTTTCTGTTCTCTCATGACTTGGGGCCACAAACACCTAAAATAATATCTTTGATCCTGCTCTCCAACCCCTTCCCAAATTACAGTCACTAAATGGAGAGAACAGACAAGCACTGGTCACTTTCTCTCTTGCCCTCTGTAGGAGGCTGAATTCTAAGATGACTCCAAGATTCCTGCTCCCTGCTGGACACATCTCATAAGGTCCTCTTGATGTGGCCCAGGGATATAATGGATAGGCTTCTGTGAGTGCCAGATTACACTGTGGGGAAGGCAATTTTGCAGATGTAGTTAAGGTCTCTAAATTACCCAAAAGGGAGATTATTCTGGGTGGGTCTGCCCTAATCAGGCAAGCCTTTTCAAAGAAGGTCTAGAAGTCAGAGATTCTCCAGCAAGCCTGGAAGAAACAGGCCACCGAGAGGTCTACAGATCCACGAAACTGAATTCTACCAACAACCACAAGCTCAGAGGGACTGTAGCCCAGCTCCCAGCTGACACCTGACTGCAGTGTGGTGAGTGAGTCTCAGAGATAGGAACCAGCTAAGTGCTACCCAGATTCCTGACCCAAGGAAAGTGTGAGATAATACATGTTGCTGTTTTAACCCACTAAATTTGTGATAATTTGTTACATGGCAATAGAAAAAGAATACCCCTGCGATTGGCCATGTGCACGTAGCTGTCCAAGCTTTCACCCATGCTCTCTCTTCTTCCTGTCCACCCTCTGTGAGGCTATTTATGTGGAGGAAAAAATAATCCTCTGTGATCTTTGGAGGCAGCCTCAAACCAAGGAGTGAGGCCCACCCGGTGATGACTTGTCAGAGGCACTCCACCCTTGTTTCTTGAACCTAATGCTCTGCTTCCCCGCCCTCTGTTCACTCCTTTTGGGAAGTCAGGCTTAGATTTCAGTGGCTGTGAATTCATACCTGACCTCCCAGATAACGGCTCTAGGTCTGGATAAAACTCTTTATCCTGACAGATGGGCCAAGGTCAAATTGATTTTTTTTTTAAAGAAACTTTTAGAAGAAAACAAAGGGAAGGAAGAAGAAGGAATTTTTGCAATGAAAGTAGACACATATAGGACACATTTCTTGCTCTAACTTAACTAAAGGCTGGGCACAGCCTGGCTTGGCTGGTGTCACTCCTGGAAGGTTCGTGTCCACATCCGCTTCCCTCCTCCGCCTGGTCTTTGCAGGAGGTTTGCAATTGTGCCAGGTTCCCTCTGGCCTGAACTGCATTTGAGTTGGCACCTTACTAGCCCTGGAGCCTCCCTCCCAGGTCCTCCCTCTCTGGTTTCTGGCTCCAGGGATGAACAAGGAACTTCCCCATCTGACCTCAATGATTCCTCCCTGAGCCCTCATGCTGGGGATATTATATAGCATTTGTGCTTCACTCACTGTCTTCCAGACCTCTGTGCTCCTGTGTCTTACTCTTACTTTCTGTCCCCCTGGCTTCAATTCACCCAAGATAGGTTTAAGAATTCACTGTGTGTCAAGCAGCTGTGCTGAATTCCAGAGCTCTGCATAACAGTGATGCTATCATGCAGCCCAGAGCCTATGAAAACTGCCTAAAACACGTTCACTAGCCCATTAAGGTTCTATATGATTTCCATAACTGGTACTAATAGATTCATGCCCAACCTATTTTTCTTGGCTACTGCTTAAGTGGCATCTAACTAGTAGCCAAAGGAGCACCATGGTAGGGACCAAAACTTACCTGCAGCTCCTCTGTCTCCTATATAATCATACCCTATAAAGTTGTAAGAAAATAAATGTACTAGAACTTCAGTGTCTTAAGTTCCATATCCCTACTAGACTTCTCACTATTACTGTTTATTTGCAGAATCCCATTGCATGTAACAGGAGAAAACAGGATACTGATTTGCTTTGGCCAACGTCAATCCATAGAGTTTTGTAAACATTAACCTCTAAGAGGGTCTTCTCGGTTATTCAAATGTGTGCTAGCCTCAATATGAGAATTCCCTAGGAACTTAACTGGTGGCCCAGTGGTTAAGAATCCACCTGCCAATGCAGTGGACATGGGTTTGATCCCCAGTCCAGGAAGATAGCATATGCCATGCAAAAATGGGGAAAGTCTCAAACAAGTTATATGTGAAGGTATTCCTCTATCTAATCAAGAGCTCACATCAGAGTCCAGAGATCACTGGTCCCAGAGGAATCTCAAAGGCCAGACTAGCAAAAGCAGACGTCATTTTCTCTCAGGCAGATACCAGCTATCAAAGTTCAGAAAGAACAGCCACCTGGACGTGGAGTTTAGCATTCAGACTGCTGACCTCATCACCCCTGCCATGGTGGGGTCAACAGGGACCTTAGAAGAGCACTCTAACAGATTGTTTCATTTTCTACTGATGCCACACAGATGTTTAAAAAAGAAGGTGCTGGAAACTGTGCTGCAAGTGTAAAATGGATCTCAAAACGTTTTACAAAGGACCCACATATTCATTTCATTGCAAAGCTATCAGGAAAAGAATCTTCTCCTATTCCCCCTCCCCCAACTCTAATACTCCAAAGACTGGCTGCTTGGGAAAGTTTAATATACTTTGAGGGTCTTCCTGCACAAGTCACTTCCCTATATGTCACTTTCCCATCAATAAAACAGCTACCAGTGTTGCATAAACCTCTTCCCATATCATGTATTTGACCTTAGTCTGTTATAAGCAGCAAGCCTCTCCCATCCCTTTGTTCAACATGTACATAAATCTTATCAACATCCCAATCAAGATTAGAAAAAAATCAAAGGGAGACTTCATTAATGTTTATTTTGAAACATTTATATTTCTTCCACAAGGGGAAAATGCTGTGTTATCGAAATGACACTAGTTTAGACATTCACTGATGCAGAAGTCAATGCACACTGTTTATTCGCTAATGGGTCTATTAGTGGTTTGGTAATCTCCAGGCAGAACTGTTAGGAAACAGAGGTTATTGTCAAGATACTTATTAATTTTATCTAAGGATCTACCAATAAACGTCTTGTCAACACAGTTCTTACCATCAGAAGTATAATGAGGAAAGTGGCTAAATATATTATTTCATTAAATCTTCACAACAAATGCGTGAGTTAGGTAATAGTAATATTATTACCCCCATTTTACCAATGCAAAAATGTAAGCTCAAAGAGGTTTGACAACTTAGCTGATGTTGCACAGGTAAAGAAGGAGCCGAATCAGGGAATCAAACCACTTCCTCTGACTGTGAAAGCTACCCTCTTTCCACTACACTATCTGCCTCTCAACCCTCCATGGTGAAAATGGAGGTGGATGTTGTCAAGCACTTGTAGGACATAGGAGAGAGACTGTTTCCCAAGGCGATATCTATTCTCTGGGCATCTGCTGAGGGCAAAATGCCTGAGTCATTTCAGAAAGCCAAGTAAGGCCAAGTATGTGTACCATCAATTCACATTTGTGTCTTTTTCTGGGAAAATGAAGATAACAGTTCCATTTCCCTTACTGGGTCCTTGTAAGGATCCAATTACACAGATCACATCAAAGAACTTCACAAACTGTAAAGCCCTTGTAACTGAAAGGTGATATGACTACCATTATCCCCTCTCAGACAGGGAACTGTTTCTCACCTATCCTGGGCTTCTGAGCTATTCTTTAGCAGGACTTTTTCAGGATTTGGCTTCTTTGGGGGTGGAGAGTAAGGAGAAACTAGGGAGGCTCCATAAATGCCAGAGCAGAAGTCCGGCTGCATATACATCCACGGTGAGTCATTTATGCTCCAGTTAATCACGGCACGGTCAGTCAACAGAACAGCATACAGCTGACCCTCATTACTCACAAACTCCACGTCTGCAAATCTGCCTACCTGCTAACATTTATTTGTAACCCCCGAATCAATACTTATGGTGCTTTCACGGTCATTCACTAATATGCACAGAGAAACAGAAATCTGAGTTTCTAGAACTGCACATTTTCAGCTGAGGTTGAACAAGGCCACACTCTGCCTTCTTTTGGCTCATACTATAAACAAGTATGGTCTATTCAGTGCCACATTTTCACACTTTTGTTCTTTTTTGTGGGTGATGTCGCCATTTAAAATGGCCCCCATGTAGAGTGCTGAAGTGCTGGCTAGGGTTTCTAAACTGAAGAAAGCTGTGATGTTCCCTGTGGAAAAACTGCCTGTGTTAGATAAGCTTTGTTCAGGTATGAGTTATAGTTCTCTTGGCATGACTTCAATGTTAATGAATTGGAAATATATGTATTTGGGGGCTTCCCTTGTGGCCCAGGGGCTAAGGCTCTGCACTCCCCCAATGCAGGGGGCGTGGGTTTGATTCCTGGTCAGAAAACTAGATCCCACATGCCACAGCTAAAACCCAGCACAGCCAAATAAATGATATGAAAAAAAAAAAAGTTTAAAAATATATATGTATGTATTTTGAGTAAGGTGGTTTTTTTAAACATACACAGGAAACAAGGCAATGTATTGATCAGTTCATGAAAATGTGAAACCAGAGGCTCACAGGAATCTAACCTAGTATTTCCCCTAGGAGCAGTGATTCAGTATTCACTAATTCACTACTCACAGGCACTTTATAGAACATAACTACCTCCCAAACAAGAATGGATTATCAGTCAGTCAGTTCAGTCGCTCAGTGGTGTCCGACTCTTTGAGACCCCATGAACCGCAGCACGCCAGGCCTCCCTGTCCATCATCAACTCCCGGAGTCCACCCAAACCCATGTCCATTGAGAATGGATTATATTTAGTTGGTTTTTCCAGTGGTCATGTATGGATGTGAGAGTTGGACTGTGAAGAAAGCTGAGCGCCGAAGAATTGATGCTTTTGAAGTGTGATGTTGGAGAAGACTCTTGAGAGTCCCTTGGACTGCAAGGAGATCCAACCAGTCCATTCTGAAGGAGATTAGCCCTGGAATTTCTTTGGAGGGAATGATGCTGAAGTTGAAACTCCAGTACTTTGGCCACCTCATGCGAAGAGTTGACTCATTGGAAAAGACTCTGATGCTGAGAGGGATTGGGGGCAGGAGGAGGAGGGGACGACAGAGGATGAGATGGCTGGATGGCATCACTGACTTGATGGATGCAAGTCTGAGTGAATTCCAGGAGATGGTGATGGACAGGGAGGCCTGGCATGCTGCGATTCATGGGGTCGCAAAGAGTCGGACACGACTGAGCGATTGAACTGAACTGCACTGAACATAAATTTGAGGAAGAGTGGTAAAATGTCTGCTATGTATTTACAGGACTATGTATTTTTTTTATTCCAGTTTCATTGAGGTATAATTGACATAGGTATAAAGATATACAGCATAATGATTTGATTTACATACATCATGAAGGGATTATCACAGTAAGTTTAGTGACCATCCATCATCTCATACAGATACAAAATTAAAGGAACAGAAAAAAAATTTTTTTGTGTGATGAGAACTCAGGATTTACTCTCTTAACAAGTTTCATATATAACATATCTCATTGTTACTTATATTTATCATGTCATACATTACAAGTAAACAGCTAGCTGTTAACTATCTAAAACCAGATACATGAAAAAGACTGGGAGGGGATAGGAACATAAAAGTATTTCTGGGTTTGCACACTTATAAAAGAGCCTTCTTATTTCTCCAACTGTGGTAATATATTATTTTCATGGTTTAACAATAAAATTTTAAATACAAAAAGCTCCCACCATTAATATCTAGAAAAACACGAAAGTCCACATTGTCAATTCTAAAACTAATCTATGTTAGGCAAGCCCCCAGAGGTAATTAAAACCATCTGGAGGACTGGTGAGGTTTGATTCACTTTTCTGAGAAGCTGGAAAAAGATGTTCCTAGTATGGACCTGATTTATCATCCAACAACGCTGAAGGTTCTTTTGGTGTTTTGATTTCTACAAACCATTCACTACTATATACTCAACCTCCTTCTCTGCTTCCCCACTGCCAAAATGGCATCGCTCCAAGACCTTCATATTCTCAGCCCCTCAACTCAAACATCACCCTGGAAAGGCAGGGCTCATAACCTCCAATTGTAGTCACAGACCTTGTTTTATCTTCTTCATGGAATTTACCACTATCTGAAATTATTGAACTTATTTATCTGTTCTAGCTTTTATTGCTTGACCCCTGCCCCCTCGCTGGAACATACAGGACTGTCCATCTTACTCATTGTTGACAGTCACTTTACCCACCCCACCCCCCACCACACCTAGAAGGGCCTAGGGGTAGATAGGAGGAGCTCAATAAATATTTGCTGACCTACTGACTCAGGCTTTCCTGATTTCTTTTTCTCCTTTAACCCCAAGCCAGCCGTCATCATTTGCTTGTCTATCTTAATCCAAAGAGAGTTTAGGAATACCTCAATCCTGTAACAAGTCCTTTCAATTCATATTTTTCCATGTTGCTTGATTGCATCCCAGTTTGTTTCTTGGGAGACAATAGGGTCCAGAGTTAGAGATTTAGTTTTCTCTAATTCACTGAAGTTGATTTAAAGTAAGATTAGCTCCTGGTGATGTTTTGCTGAAAACCTGCTTATCACTGAGTTGCTTCACAGAACACATTCCTTCCCCATGACCAAATTCCTGCAACAGGCTTTTGAAAACTCCTCTACACACACTCCAGTCTGGCTGAGGTCCAAGGGACCGATGGGCCAGTAAGAGTCTGAGCTTTGTGTAGGTTTACGCTCATGTTCTTTAAAAAGGGCCCACAGTCTCCAATACGTGACCCTCCAGAAAGGGAGGTCTGTGAGGGGAGAAGGAGGTGGAGCAGGGGAGATTCGGGTTGGTGGTGACCATCTTGAGATGTGAGTATGGAGCAATCCTTTTACCTCTGTTGAAAAAATTTTTTTCACTTATCTGTGTTTTAAGACCATGAAGAGGTGTACACTGAGCTATTTCTGACATCACGTCTTAATCAGAAAGCAGCTGTAATATAGAAAAAATGCTTCATTTAATCCTGTGTGCATGATGGTTTCTAGGCAACTGCTTAATGCTTGATAAGATCATGGGTTTTCACAGGGCCCAGTAAGATCACACAGCCATGTCACTTTGCCTGGAGGAAAAAAGAAGCAGGAGTTTGTGAGCAGCAAACATGCAAGAACAAACAGAACTTTCTTGATGAATCGTACAGAGAAAAAGAAAAAATCCAGTCGCTCTCAAAAGGGAGATCAAACCCTTGAGAGGCCCGTTGTGGACTGGGATTTCAGAGTTCCACAAGCATAACTAGATTCTGCCCTTTAATCTCAAGATGCAGGTTGTATTTGTTCTACTTAAGCTTGAGGCATAACAAAAATGGCAACTAACATTGTGAAATGAGCGGTAGCATTTAACTTTCACCGGGGACAGAAGTACAGGACTTTCAGGTTTACAACTGCATAGTACTTTTCGTGAGAGGAAAAGACTAGGCATCAATGCTCGGGACAGAATTCACAGTTCACAACTCTACCTGCACCTGCAGGTGGGCCAGTAGATAGTTCTCCAGGAGAAAAAGGAGGGGAACGGGGACCTGTCTGCTCCTGGCTCTAACTGCAGTTTTCTATTTTCACAAATGTCCAGAAGCAGGCAAAGCACTGCAAAGAAACAACCCGAGCATCACAGGGTGGTGCCACCCCTACAAAGACAGGCAGACTTCAGCCCGAAATATTAAGAAGTACCCCATCTTTAAAAACTGGCTGTTTTATCAAGCTCCCCAGGCCTGGGAAAGATTGAAGGCAGGAGGAGAAGGGGATAAAATGGTTGCATGGCATCACCGACTCAATGGACATGAGTTTGGACAAACTCTGGGAGATGGTGAAGGACAGGGAAGCCTGGCGTGCTGCAGTCCATGGGCTCACAAAGAGTCGGATACGGCTGAGTGACTGATCAACCACCACCAGGCCCCCATGTGCAAAGCCCCTGGCAACAGTGAACAGAGTTGTTGGGAGGCTCATTGCATGGTGTGGCAGTGACAGGAGGCCAGAGAGATGGGGCTGGCAGTGGGGCCGGAAGGAAAAGGAGCCAACTGCCCAAACTTGCCAGGGCTTTCCTGGTTTTAGTGCTAAAAATCCTACCTCTTGGAAGACTCCTCAATCCCAGGCAGACTGGGACAATGGTTCAGCTTACAAACAAGCAGAAAGAACACTGCAGACATTGCCTAAGTGCAGACGTACTTAGTCATTCCACACTCTTAGTCACAGAGAACCCAGACTCAGGAAGCCTGCTCCTCGGTGTCCCTGCTGTAATACTACAGGGAGCTGGCATCTGCAACGATGTAGCCACCACACCCTGCTCCCCACACTTGGCATCTGGGTTCTTTCTGGATATCAAATAAAGCAGAGCGTTCCTCTGACCGAGCCACTGGTAAAGACATCATTCTTTCACAATTTTACCCTATCATTCTTCAGTCGCTAAGTCGTGTCCAATCCCATCAGACTATAGCCCACCACAGACTATGGCCCACCAGGCTTCTCTGTCCACACTGGAGTGGGTTACCATTCCTTCCCCAGAGGATCTTCCCGACTCAGGGATGGAACCTGTGTTTCCTGCAATGGCAGGCAGATTCTTTCCTCCTGAGCCACCAGGGAAGCCCATTTTACTCTATACTTGGAGGCAAACAATCAACGGCCAAGAGAAACCAATTACCCTCCTGACCCCTAATTTTCACTTGGCAAGTCTCTTGTAAATGGTTAAGCATATACACTACCAAGCCATCATTAGGAATTCTCTTAGAAATCTTTGCCCATTTTCCATCTTTGTAGGCTAAGAAGCCATCAAACAGGACAGAAAAAGCACATGTTCAGACATTTCCTTTAAGAAGCAAGCAGCAAAGACCTGATGGATAGAAGCAAAGCATCACAGTAGTTTGTTAAGAGCCACAGGATAAGTGTGACAATTCTTCAGCATTGCCACCTCTCTCATCTCCTAAAGGCCCACAAGCTCAACATAAACACTGGATCCAAAAATCCTTACTGAGTCTAGAAACATGAATGAAGGCATTTGGCACTTTCACTTATAATTTCTGATGAAAGTTTATTTCAATTAGGAAATAATTTGAAAAAGAGTAATTCAGAAAATAATGTCACGGACACCCCTGAAACCCACCACCAGATTTTTCTCTTTTGTAACACCAAAAACATTTTGTACTGGGGTATAGCTGATGAACAATGTTGTACCACCAGATTTTCCAATCTGCTGTGTTGGCTTCAGATTTTCAAAAAAGCACAGAAATGTGGCAGGTAACACCAGATCCCCCCTCAAAGAGGCAGAGGCCATAGGAAGTGGAAACAGGAGCTCAGAAAGGTTAAGCAACTCCCCAAAGCTAGAGGAAGAGTCTCTGGAACACTCACATCCCAGCTGCAAGTATGATTTCTCTCCTCTCAGCGTACCTTGCAATTCACTTGGAGTGTGCGTGCTCAGTCATGTCCAACTCTTTGTAATCCAGACTACAGCCCACCAGGCTTCTCTGTCCATAGGATTCTCCAGGCAAGCCACTGGAGTGGGTTGCCATTTCCCTCTCCAGGTGATCTTCCTGACCCAGGGATTGAACCCAGGTCTCCTGCATTGGCAGGCAGATTCCTTACCTGAAAGCATTCCTAATTGGATGCTTCCAACACAAACCAAAGCATGTGATTCCAGGACTCAGACTCCGCTGCCACGGAATACCAAAAGACGCCAGGTATTTGGTGGCGAGACGGAACAGTCAATTCACCTCAGGCATGTAAAATTTTGAGTCAGAAAAGCCCCAGAAGGCCTTATGATTACTTACACACAGTTGTTTCCTGCTTATAAGTGGAAAATGAAAAAGCAGTCATTGTGTAAAGAGAGTAAGATATCGCTAGGTGTGTAGAATTTCAACATAATTAAATGTTTTGGTTCAATCACATATCACTTTTCAAATGGTTTAACTATAAAACTGTTTTTCAAATTTTCTCTTATTCACCAAAGCTCTCGGGCCCACCGGGGCCACTGCATGCTGCCATGTCACTCTGCATTTTTCATCTGGGGGCCCCGACAAGCTATCAAATGGAGTGTCATTGAATATTTTCTGAGAAGCCCCAAACCCAGAAATGCCACATCGAAACAGCAAAAACAATGACAGGTACTCCATTTTAATTCACATTTCACAATATCTAGGTTGTGAATGTTATGATCAGTACATAGAGTACAATGCTTCACCTGAAAAGTCAGGCCATCTAATGGGTGAAATAACATTCCCCAAGGCTAGAATAATCTGTTCCCCTTTTTCTAGGAAAAGGACATCTCTGCTTACAGGGAAGCAGTCAAATTCAATTAGCCTAGTTGTTGAAGAGCTGCTTTTAAATGTGAGCAGCATTTCAATTTGTAAAATAGAGACCTTTCTATAAACTGTGTATGTGAACTTAATCCAATTCCCCCTCCCTCGCCCAACCCTACACACATTAAAATTCTCAGAATGTTTTGTCTTTTCTCCCTGCCCCTCCACTGGCATAGGCCCTGCTCTGGTCTAGCCAGCCAGAGTGATGTGGATTGTCCCAACCACAGTGCTCATCAAATCTGTCTGACTTTTTTATTATGTTTTAAACTTATTTGTTTAGCTGCACTGGGTCTTACCTATGGTACATAGGATCTTTGATCTTCATTGCAGCATGTGAGATCTAGTTCCCTGACCAGGGATTGAACCCAGGCCCTCTGCATTGGAGACAGCCACTGGACAGGAAGTCCCCCATCTGTCTGACTTTAGACATAAGATTTCTGTATCCCAGAACTCCTTCCTCTCCTGGGAAACTCTGACTTCATGACCCAGTCTTTTCCCACTCACCTCTGTCACCATCCACACTCAAAGTGCACACAGGGCCCCTCATATACTTCTCTTACTACCTTTATCATTTGTGCATTTTTACTATTCCCCCCCGCCCCGCCCCACCTCAAGGATGTGACCACAGGATCTAACACACTGCCTCAACATGGGCAGAATCAATGCTTGATAAGCCCGATAAAAGTCATGCCCTGTTGTCTTCCCTACCCTTCTATACCGCCTCCTGACCATTCATGGAATTGCCTAGCTCCACAAGTGGGTGTTACCTTCACCATGAAAATCTCGACTTAGCCCTGACTACCTTCCACCAGAAAAAAGTACAGCAATTTCCACCTAAACAAGCAGGCCATCCCTTCAACTAATGAAGAACCCTTAAATTCAAATGGTGACAGATAGTTTTTCTTCATTTTTTGGAAAGTGAAGAATACTTTGCGAATTCAAATAATTCTTAATCCATTCAATTTACCTGCCTCATAAGTTTTCTTCAAAGAACACACCTATAAAAGGACAGTTAGGTGTAAAGGGAGAATGGTAAATGCAGTGACCTGTATCTCCTTTCTCTGCAAAGGAGTTAATGATCATTAAGCAAAAACACCTCCGATGAGTGCTTACTAACTTTTGCTGTCATATGAGGAGGAATAAAGATCACAATATAGCATCTCCTCCCAGAATGTTCAAAGCACAACGTTTGGCATGTTCTCTATTTGGCCTGACCCTCTTGACGAGCTGTTAAACTGAATCAGTCACTTCCTGGTTTTCTCCTAATCCAGGTCATCACTGTACCTGACCCACATGGTCACTGAGAGAATCAAGCAACCCCTTGATCCTTCCTCTTCCTTCCTTGATCATGAATTTCCCTGTGGTTGGTAGGAATACCTTGGAGTTTAGAGTGTAGGTCAGTAGACAATCAGGGAGTTTGAGTTACCCGAGGCATACAAGGCCAAGGCCACAGCTAACATACTTGATGGTCTAACACGAAGTAGAAAAGTGTATTCCTGCTTCAAAAAAGAAAAAAAGAGAGAACTCCATTAAGTTTGGGAATTAGAGACAAATTACCGAGATGTTTAGTCATTAAGTTGTGTTCAACTCTTTGCGACCCCATAGACTGCAGCACGCCAGGCTTTCCTGTCCTTCCACATCTCCTGGAGTGTGCTCAAACTCCACTGAATCAGTGACGCCACCCAACCATCTCATTCTCTGCCATCCTCTTCTCCTTTTGCTTTCACCTTTCCCAGCCTCAGGGTCTTTTCCAAGGAGTCGGCTCTTCACATCAGGTTGGCTCTTGCTTGGCTCTACACTAAAGTGTAGTATTTGGGGAAAATGAATGGAGTTCCTACTCCCTCAAAATGATCAGAAAGGTACTCTTTAGCTACTCAAAACACACCCAGCAGCTTGAGATCATCTGGTGGATTTAAAAGAACTCAAAATAACTTTATTTAAGGAACTAACTTATCTGCTTAGCATTTGCTGCAAAGCAATGTCTAGACGTTCCAAGAAAGCCAGTAAAATATGCAGGGAGGCTCTTTTGCCCACACACCTCCTGCATCAGAGGACAATGAAACAGCTGCTCTTGAACCTGGGCCACCTGAGGGGCCTCCAGCGAGGCCATCCAGCTGACTCTGCGCGCCTCTGCCCTGCCTCCGCTTAGATATGGGTAAGCGGATCTGCTCAGGGATGAAATCCAAGCAGGGTCAGGGTCAAAATCTCCCAGTGCCAGAATTTTACAAACTCGAGCTCTGGCCACAATCAGAGGTAAATAATCACTTCAGCATCTTTTTTCAGTCTTCAGAATACCAATTCATGCAAAACACAAAATGAACAACAAGTGGGCAAACTTGGTGTCTCAGTGGTAAAGAATCCGCCTGCCCATGCAGGAGACATTGACCAGGATTTGATCCCTGATCCGGGAAGATCCCACAGGCTGCGGAGCAACTAAGCCAATGCACCACAACTATTGAGCCTGTGCTCTAGAGCCCAGAAACTGCAACTACTCAGCCCACGTGTCCTAGAGCCTGTGCTCTGCGACGAGAAGCAATAAACGACTGCAATGAGTAGCGCTTGCAACCCAACTAGAGAGCAGCGCCCGCTCTCCGAAACTAGAGAAGAGCTCGAGCAACGAAGATCCAGCACAGCCAAAAATAAATAAACAAATCGTTTTTTAAAAAAAAGAAAGAAAGGACAAAAAGTAAAGCAGAAGATACTGTGGTAGACTTGAGAAAACCTACTGACTCCAAGGAATTGTAATTGAGCTACTAATGAGGACTGTAGCATCCTCATCTGGGGAGGGGTGCAAAAATGTCAATACTGGGCAAATCCTACCATGAAGAAATGGCCTCTGTTTCTCCATTCATTGGAGAAGGAAATGGCAACCCACTCCAGTATTCTTGCCTGGGAAATTCCGTGGACAGAGCAGCCTGGCAGGCTACAGTCCATGTGGTCGCAGAGTCGGACACAACTGAAGCGATTAAGCAAGCACTCTCTGTTCATTGATTCTGGAATGGCCTCTTAGGTTGTTCTGACCAAGAGCATGTTATAGCAGTGATACTGTCCAACTTCTGAAACTGGGCAGAACTGGACTCAAGAATCTTTGGTTCCACCAACCTCCTTCTTGGAAACTCGATCTACTATATGAACAAGCCAGGGCCCGTCTGTCAGATGATGGGAGACCCCGTGGTCCCGTGTCCCCACCACCCCTCTCCTCTTTCCTCCAGCTCGTCATCCAGAAGGAGAGCTTCCCAGCTGACCAAAAACTGGCCATGGGCTCACTTGCGAGCCCCACTGAGATCAGCAGAACTATCCATCTGAGCTGGTCCACAGAACTGTGGACTAAATAAAATGGCTGTATGTTATTAAATCATTTAACTTATTGATCAGTTATTAGCAGCAAAAACTCATACATCAGTTTCAAAAACTTTTTAGGAGAAATGAACATATGTCTGAATGGCATTCAACTCGTTGAAAACAGGGAACCAGACCACTGATTTCTCAGACAGTCTACAAACTTGGGTGAATGAAATCATGATGAAAATCAAAGTCACAAAGACCAACTTAAATGATCCTAGGGAAAGTGCTTCCTTCACTATCCAGTGAGGGAAGAAGGCACAATATTTTAAAATTTTAAGTAATTTTACTACTAATTAACCAGTGCAGCAGAAAATCAAATAGAAAACTACTTACCTCAATAACATTTTGCTTTCACTCCATTCCCTTTATTTCTCAGAAGTGTGCTCTCTGTGTTCCCTTTCCCTAGTTTTTCTAATTCCCATTACTTCGTACTCCCCATTGTACTTTTTAACGAGAACAAAAGGAATAGCAGTAACTTCCACTTATGGAGGTGCCTCAATAGACGCTTTAAAAACACGATACTGTGCGTTCACACAACCGCTCCTTTTGATGAGTATAATTAGACCCATTTTATAGAGCTGTAAACCAAGGCTCAAAGAAGTTAATTACCTTGCCAAGGTCATTTGGTTTGAAGGTGCTGGATCCAGAATTTAAACCACTAACTGTGTGATTACACAGCTCATGAATTTTCCATTATGTAACACTGCCTCCATGGGACAATGAAACCTGCTACAGGCCTCTCATGAGCAAGGAAGCTTGAAATCCAGGGACTATAGTGGTGGCCCAGTGATTAAGACTTCACACTTTCAATGCAGGGAATGTGGGTTCGATCCTTGGTTGGGGAACTAAGACCCCACATGCCCTGTGGTGTGGCCAAAAGTAAATAAATAAAATTCAGTGACTATAAATTAATTCAAAATAAGTATCTAGATGTATGGATATATGTACGGGGAGAGAGTGTGTGTGAAAAAGAATAAAAGAGAAAGAAGTGGCTGTGCAAACTACAATTCTACCAAAAGAACTGGGATTGTACTGATTTTGGCCAAAACCTTTTTATCACTTAGAAAGAAAGAAGCAGGAATACGTGATGGTTAGGATTCATTGTGTGTTTGTCCAAAACCATCAGTAAAAGACATCATTGGCCCAATTATCTCTGAACATGAAGTATACTTGTGTGAAGACATCAGAACGGGAATCATCTAAAATTCACAAAAATGCAGCCTGCTGACTATGCATATTTATGAAAGGTTTTGCATAACACAACCAGTACTAAACTCAAGCATACATTTTATTTAAATTAAAAAATAATCTTCTCTATCAACTGTTTTAAACTTAAAAGTAAATTATCTCTTTTACTTCAAAAGAAGGCAGCTTTAAAAAAGTAAATCTACCACTAAACAATAACATAATTGAATCTTATATTCTGTATTAAATTCATTTCCTTCTTCCAAATTATTTATAAACCAGAGGGGAAAGATGTAAATGTTTTAAATGTTTGACTGTCCCCAATTTTCCCAATTTTAACTGATTAGTCCAGTCTTCTGGGGATCAGGCCAGCCTATGTGGGGGAAAGTGTACAAATCCTCTGAATTAAAATCAGGGAGAGAACACTACCCCAGCAGAGCAAGGGCGGCAGGGGATGGCCCCCTCTATGGACAAAGTAAAGATGAGTCTGAGCCTCTCTGGTTGAGTAAATGGTTCCTGCCCACATCAAGGCCCAAAACCTTGGGGAATCTCATCCTTTGCTGAAAGACCCCCACCCCCATTCCCCTCCCAGGCAGCACACTCTCCAGGCCTCTCTCATCTGATCTTATAATGACAGTGACGCCCTCCTCTCTCCCAGATTGCTCAGCTCGCTCCACCCCTCTATGCCTAACACTCTAATTTATCTGACCCACAGAGCCCCTTTCTCAGAAACTCAATCTGCTCCACAAACCTGTCCCCAGCTCTTCATTTCTCCTTCCCATCACCCCCACTCACTTCCAGGCCCCACTCCACTTTCCCACCTGCCACCACATCAAAAGTCAATGCCAAAGTCAAGGAATTCTTGTCCTCCAAGTGGGAAAGAACCAGAGAGTGCTCAAGTCAAAGGGCATCTTGCAGTTTTCCAGTGTAAACCCAGGCTCAATGCCGAGCCTGAAGACGCAGCCCTCCCGGAGCTGAGTGGACCACGGCTGAGCAGAGCAGCATGGATTATTTCACTATCACATGATAAACTAAAAGCCATCTCCCCCTAACTCTGGTTGTGGTTCTGACTTGAGAACGTCTCTGAAGACTGTCCAACAGAAGGATTCAGTATTTATTTTCTGATCTTGTGGCTCCTCTGGGGAAACAGACATCACACTGAGTGTTTCTTCATCCTCACAGCTTCCAACTCAGAGGCCACATTATCAGAGAGGCCTTCCCAGACCACCCTGGGCAATGAGCCACCCCCCGCCCCACTCTGCTGTTATGGAATTCTCTGCTGTTACGGAATTCTCATAACACTAGCATCTCCTGAGAAATGGGATTCTCCAGGCAAGAATACTGGAGTGAGCTGCCATGCCCTCCTCCAGGGGATCTTCCCTACCCTGGAACTGAACTTGTCGTGTCTGCCTGAGTCTCCTGCATTGCAGGCAGATTCTTTACCCACTGAGCCACTTGGAAAGCCCAAGAAATTAAGTACTTATCTAATTCTCTTTTCTCTCTTTCTCACTGGTCTAGGAGGGCTGGACCTTCGTCTGCTGCACCTCCAGCATCCAGAATGCAGCACCCGGCACAAAGTGAGTACTCCATAAATATTTATTCAATAGATGAATTCCCATCCCTCCCCTGCTCACCATTCCGCATCACTCACATACGCATCTGCTTTCTCTCCCACCTGTGTATCCCACCTGCCAAGCCAGCCGGGGACTTTGAACACTGATTCTGGCACGTGAGCAGTCCCTTTCAGGTGTGAGTCCCTGGAGTCTTCTGTCCTCTATTCTCCTTCCTTTTTTCCCTCCCTCACACCGGCCCCCTCCTTTATGCCTCTTCCTGATCTAGAACCTTCTACCCCAGAGAAAGTCATAAAAAGCATATGGTCTATGTCATTTTATAATTTACTAAAACAAAAGATGCATAGACATAGCCCTCCTAAAGAACCTTCTTGTCTTTAGTTTTAAGCCAGAATCTACAGTCTCTTCCTTCTACTTAGAAAAAAAATTGTATTAGATATTTTTATTTTATTTTTTATTGGAGTATAGTTACATTACAATATGCTACTTTCTGATATATTGCAAAGTGAATCAGCCATATGTTATACATATATCCCCTCTTTTTTGGATTTCCTTCCCATTTAGGTCACCACAAAGCATTGAGTGAAGTTTCCTGTGCTACATCGTAAGTTCTCATTAGTTATGTTTTATACATAGTATCAATAATGTATATACGTCCATCCCAATCTCCCCATTCATCCCATTCCCCTTGCCCGCCTCGTTGCCTATACATTTGTTCTCTATATATCTATGTCTCTATTTCTGCTTTGCAAATAGGTTCATTTGTACCATTTTTCTAGATTCCACCCTTTTACACTGTTGGTGGCAACGTGGATTGGTGCAGCCACTACGGAGAACAGTATGAAAGTTCCTTAGAAAACTAAAAGTAGAGCTTCTGTATGATCCAGCAATCCCACTCCTGGGCATATACTCATAATCCCAAAAGAAACATGCACCCCAGTGTTCACAGCAGCACTGTTTACAATAGCCAGGACATGGAAGCAGCCTAATGTCCATCAACAGAGGAATAGGTAAAGGAGATGTGGCACATATACATTCTCTTGACTGTCTCTTAGCAAATCCATACAACTACTCAGCCAGCACTACTTTCTTTCATTCCTTAGGAACCTGCTTAATCATAAGCTCTAGATGCTCCCCAGTGATGAATGTTAAGCTTTTCACTTTTGAAACATCTGTACTGGACTTACCTCTCTCTAGCTCTCTGGAAACTCATACTTCACTTTGGTATCCCTCATTACAATTTAACGGTCCTCCCTCTATTTGTCCTAAGATAAACGGCAATCCTTCAGTCTTTTGGATACATTCTTTGAAATTCTCTAACAACTCTCTGGTGTCACATGACTCCCTATCTGTGTTTTACTGTTCATGTTTTTTATAGATTAAATTTGTTTTCTAATCCCATTATTCACAAATTTTATTTATATTAGCCTTTGGCCATGGAGCTTACCTAATTTTTTCCCCTGGATCATTAGAAAGGCTATGCAATTTCTGATACAGGCAAAATTATGTTCAAGCATTACTTGATGTGTTTTTATAGTCTTAAAATAGAAATGATCATTCCCCTCTTATTTTTGGTGGGGTGTTTGTTTTAGACTATTTGCTCAGTGTTTGGCATATTTGTTGAAGAAAGAAATAAAAAATAAAAGTGAGCAAATGATGACAATATCAAAATAAAAATTTATCACAATTTCCAGCAGAAACAGATCCTATAAAGGGTAAATAGTCCCCTTATCTTCCTTAAAATTACCATTAAACAAACTGGTACTTAATGGACCAGCAAGAGTATATGCTGGCTCCCAAAACACTTGCCAATGGAGCAATGGAGACACAGACATTGAGAACAGACTTGTGGACCCAGTAGGGGAAGGAAAGGATGGGAGGAACTGAGAGTAGAATTGAAACATATACATTACCACATGCAAAATTCGCCAGAGCAAACTTGCTGTATAATGCAGGGCGCCCAAATCAGGTGCTCTGTGACAAGGGATAGGATGTGGGAGGGAGATTCAAGAGAGAGGGGACGTATGTATGAACCATGACTCATTCTTGTTGATATATGGCAGGAACCAACACCATTTTGTAAAGCAATTCAATTATCCTCCGATTAAAACTAAACGAATTTAAATTAAGAACATTAAGTGCTTGTTGATTCTTGCCAGCTTCAAATAGAAGAGGAAAAGCTTGGAATAAGCTAATCTTTTGGAGAGAAGTGGCACATGCCTCATTTTGGGCCACAGAAAGTTTAATCTGGAGATTTTACAAAGAACAAGCAATAACACGTTTTGCCACAATTTCATGACTCTGTAATGAATACTAATAAAAATAAGAAAAATATAAGAAGAAAGATCGGAGGAAAGAATCTATACCAGAGTTAACTGGAGCTTCCTTCTAAAGGCTTTTTACTGACAAGCTGCAAGAACTGTGGTTCTGAACATTTTTTATGTTTCCATGTAACACTATGAGTAGCACTCTTCATAAGGTAACATCTCTCATTATATACAGACTCTCAAGTGTCTGGGAAAGGGAGCGTGGAAGACAGGGTATATAGTCTGAATATCTGCATCCCCTTAAAATTCATATGTTGAAGCCCTAACACTCAACGTGATGTTTTTTGGACATGGGGCCTCGGGGAGGCAATTAGGTTAAGATGAGGTCATGCGGGTGGGATTAGTGCCCTTATAAGAAGAGACCAGACAGCCTGCTTGCTTGTTCTCTTTCTCTTCCTCCCTGTCTCTCTCTCTTGACTTGGAAAAATTACGTCTGTTGTTTAACCAAGCCATACTACGGTATCTTGTTATGGCAACTCTCACTAAGACGGAAGGGGAATAAACCTAGATCAACACAACAATTTGGTCTCTGGACTCATTATCAAGGTATCATCATCGACCTAGTGACAATTTGGGCCAAGTACCCAGGAAGAAGAGCCTCTTTAATGTAATAATGTCATCTCATCAACAGCAGTTCTAAAAGAGAATACATCCCAGGCTTAGTGTGAGCCCCAGCCCCCTCACAGTGGCTCCACCCAAACCCCCAGTTCCTCCCTAATGCTAACCCCCAAAAAAGATGCTCCAGATGGCTCAACAACAAATCACCCTCACCCTTCATTTGAACCTAACGGGACAGTTTGGTTCTGGCAACTGGATTCTCTTCTGGATCCCAGGCCCCACAGAATCATGCTTCTGATCACTGGAACCTGCCTTATATCATAGGCAGCCTGCCATGAAATCGATTTCAAAGGACCTTCTTCTACCCACTGACAGGTCAGCCTCAAATTGGTCATCTGCATGAACTCAACAACATCTGCATGTCACCCAGTGGGGACTCCCTTCACCGCAGCACGCCATCTCTAGGACCACCTTGTAAATACCTGTGCTGTGTGCTGAGCTGCTTCAGTCACGTCCGGCTCTTCACGATCCTAAGGACTGTAGCCCACCAGGGTCCTCTATCCATGGGACTCTCCAGGCAAGAATACTGGAGTGGGTTGCCATTTCCTCTTCTAGGGGACCTTCTCAACCCAGGGATCAAACCCACATCTCTTACGTCTCCTGCATTGCCAGGTGGGGTTTTTTAATGCAGTTTATTGAGTAACAACCTATGCTAGATCTTAGCTTTAACATGCATTATCTCTAACCGTCAACATAGAGCTGTAAGATAGATATTACTCTTTCCATTTACAGGTAAAGAACACAAGACTTAGAAAGTTAAATAATGTTCCTATGATCACATAGCTCATCGGTAAAGTCTTGCTATTTTAAGCTCTCCATCTGACTTTAAAGTCTATAGTCCTCCCAATACACCACTATGCTATCTCTTCCCATTTTGGTACACCCCATCCTCTTCCTATCTCCCACTGCTGACACTTCCCTGGACTGGAGTTGACGCTTCTCACCTCCTCTTAGCCTCATGTGGTGTCAAGAGGCTGACTGAGCCTCTGCAACAGAGTCTACCCAAGCTCAGTCCCCCAGCACACCCTCCTCGACCCCATCATCTGGTCTCTATCCCAACCCCTATATAAGGTCCAATCTGGCAGCTCCCACCTGTCACACAATCAGCTTCTAGTTTGAGGCACGAAATAATTATAGTGCATAACACCACGTCTGTGTACATTATGGTGGAGGAAGCGGCAGGAAAGAGGAGAAGAAGGGAGAAAAGAAAATGAGGAAGGGAAAAAGAGAAGGAGAAGAAATAAGACAAAAGCAGAGCTGAGGAGAGAGAAGGAAGGAGACAGGGTACCCAGTAAAACAACATGTGTCAAATAAGGTCATTTGTGAGACTGCTTAGTCAGGACAGGCAGGAAAATCTGGAAGTGCTACAGAGTCCCCAGTCTTTTAGTTAAGCCAAAGCAAACTGTTCCTAGTCTGAGAAGAGAATGTGCCTGATATCAAGATTACAAACCATAAAAGCAAAGTCTGATTTTTCATTGGATATTGGATAAAAAAAAAAAAAAACAGCTATAAAGGTCATTTGGGGAGCAACTGGGGCAATTTAAACATGGACAGATTAGAAAACAGCAGTGAATCAATGCTAAATGTTTTGGAGTGATACGATTTTCATTGAGGTTGTTTAGAAGCATGTCTTTGTTCTTCAAAGATACCTGCTAATGTATTTAGGGCGACAATGTCAATGTCTTGGTTAACTTTTAAAGGTCAGCATAAACAAAACAAAACATACACATACATACACATGGAGAAAGACAAGCTAAAAGGGTAAAATATTAATGCTTGGTAACTTCATCACACTACTTTTACAACTTTTCTCAGGTCTGAAACTTTCAAAACAGAAAGTATAGGGGAAAAAATTATGAATTAGCCCCTACCTAAGGGGCAAAACTTCCATAAGCCTCACCTACTAGCCTTGAAGGCACTATTTTGTGGGGATTAAAGGCTCATCCAACCTCGGATTCATGCTGCCTGGGCTAGAACACCATCTATCACTAATGAGCAGGATAAGTTACCTAACCCCCCTCAAGCCTCAATTACCTCACCTGTAAAATGGGGCCAAAATTAGGACCTAACCCCAGGGGTTGATTGTGAGACCTAAATGAAATTTAGCTATTCACAAAACTATTACTATTATTTGAAGAAAGGAATGGCAACCCACTCCAGTATTCTTGCCTGAAGAATTCCATCAACAGAGGAGCCTGGTGGGCTACATGGTCCATGGGGTCGCAAAGAGTCAGACACGACTGAGCAACTAACACTACCACTACTATTAATTTTATTATTACTGCATGTTGCTGTGTGCTAAGTCACTTCAGTTGTGTCTGACTCTGTAACTCCATGGACTGTAGCCCGCCAGGCTCCTCTGTCCATGGGATTCTCCAGGCAAGAATACTGGAGTGGGTTGCCATGCCCTCCTCCAGGGGATCTTCCTCACCCAGGGTTCAAACCCATGTCTCTTATGTCTCCTGCATTGGCAGGTGGGTTCTTTACCACTGGCCACATAGGAAGACCATTATTACTCTTACTATCCCTATGCAAATTGCCCAAACAGAATTCTACAGGATAAACTATTTTGTTTTAAAATTTTCTTTCTCTCTCTCTTTCTCTTAAGTAAAACACAGAGAAAGCAAGCCCAGAAAGATAGCATGTGCCAGATACTGGAATTGATCTACTTATCACAGCTCTTAACAGGGGAGTAGGTTGATGCCTCTCTACCAAACTGCGTTTCTTCTGAATTCTGTATTTTAACATTATATTCAGGTGAAGCCCTTGCAGTGAAGAAAGAGCAACTGTAAGAAAGAAAACTGAAGCTTCCCGTGCAGGCAGGACAGTTCATGGAACCAGAGAAAGGGCGGGGTGGGAAGTCCGAAGTCAAAACACATTCTTTCTTTCAGCAGGAGAAGCTCAGGCAGAGGACCTGGAGGGCTGGCTTCTCCCTCCCCACAGTAACTGCCTTGATGACTGGAGTGCAGCCCAGACAGAGCACATTCCTTCGGGCTGGAGAGTGGGCGTGTGGCCAGTGGCCGTTAAACACCACGTTTGTGTCCTCCAGGAAGAAAGAATGTCTGGAAGCAACAGCCCATGCCTTGTTCTCAGAACAGACTTCTCCTCCAGTCATCTCTCCAGCAGACAGAAGAGCTGTTAGGCAGCGCACATCCACCTATACTGCACTTAACTTGAACACGGAGGGCCGCAGTGTGAGACTCTTCCGAATATCCGTATCTTTTTAAAAGCCTCCAGAGTGGAATGTTTCATCAGAACCAACCGAGTCCCTGAATTCAGTTGGCAGAAATACTGAGACATGCAAATTTAAAAGAAAACAATCAAGTCTACACAGAGCCTAAAGGTGACCACACTTATTCCCAGAATTTGAGTAATATATATATTTTTAAAGTTTTGCATGACACACAGGTTATCATACAGGACATGAAGGAAAGTGGCAGTCATGGCAGAATTCGCTCTCTCCGAGGCAAAGCTCTGAAGTCTGGGTATGTGCAGGACTCCAGCCCTTACTGCCTACAGCCAGAACACCCTGGGTCTCCTTTCCGGCTGCAAACCACCTTATCATATGTCCTTCTGAGCCTAATCATGGACTTCTCTGGACAGTCACAAAAAGTCATAGGATGTTTATAATGCATGTTCTGTTTCTTTTAACCTTTCTAAAATTATTTTTAAAATTACTCATATATATATGTATATATATATATATATATATATCCTAATATTTGGCCACACCGTTTGGTATGCAGGGATTCTATTAATAGTTCCCTGAACAGGGATCAAACCCATGCTCCCACAGTGAAAGCATGGAGTCTTACCTACTGGATCACCAGGGAAGTCCCCCAATCTCTTTTAAAGAGAAAAAAATTCCAACACTTGGATATTTGTTAAGAAACTATAAAATACAAATACAATGAAAAAAACCAGGCATTAAAAAGTAATAGATAAAAAGTATTAAAATTTTAAAATGTCAATCATTGAATATAAAAGAATATGACACAAAAGTCTTATGAAAAACTTGAATTGTAGTATATAAAATAAATATTCATAGAAAAATATCTCTGAATGCTAATGCAACAAAAGTTAATAGTAGTTGGGCGAGAGTGAGTTTTTAAGAGATGTCAGTTTTTATTTTTCAGTTTCTATAATGGGGTAATATTCTTTCTGTAATGAACAACAGTAACAGTTTTTCTTGAAAAGAAAAAACAAAACTTAATGAATCTAGAATAAGGGCAGATTTCTTATTTTGAATTCCACAATCACCCAAGGGAACTAACCACCAGGTACCCATGAGTCATTAATAAATACACTGTGGGTCAATCAGTGCAGTGAGCATTTTCACACCAGCCAGTTCCCATATGGATACTCTGACAACAGAGTGCACCTGTTTGATTTGGGGAATGTTCCCCAAAACACTGCAATGCAAGGGGCAAAAATATTTATACATGAGAAAACACACACTAAAAATGGGAAGAAATAGGCTAGCATGGAGGACTGAAATGGTTTGAAATCCCTCAACTAATGACAAACTCAGTCATAAGTAGGAGACCTGGGTCCTAAGGGGTAGAGGGCCCAGCTGTTCTCTGAATCTATAAGCTCACAGTGGGCATGTTCTAAAAGTTGATGAGCTTTTACTAAGTCAGTATAGTACAACAGCAAGAAGCACAGAGTTTCTCAGACAGTGGTCCACAGGTCCCTCTTCTCTTTGAACACAATGGAGATCGCCATGGCCCTTGGGAGTTAGAAGAAAGCATAGCCGGAGTAAATTATTCTCCATGGTCTATGGAGGGACCCAGCAGCAAAAGATAATGGGAGACGTTCCAAAATCAGGAAAGCAGCAACTGAGGGCTCAACTGGCACCAGATGCATTGCTGTGCTCGGAGAGCTAATAGGAAGGATTTGAGACCCTGGATGCAGGGAAAACGTGAGAATGGCAAGAGAGGTCTCAGTCAGCCAGAGCTTCACAATTCAGTCTCAAAACTCTCCTTTGAAGGGACATCCCTGGAGGACCAGCAGCTAAGACTTCATGTTCCCAGTGCAAGGGGTCCAGAGTCCATCCCTGGTCAGGGAACTAGACCCCACACGGTGCAACTAAGAGCTGGCACAGGCAAATAAACAAATATTTGAAAAGAAAGAAAGAGAGAGATGGATGGAGGAAGGAAGGAAGGAAAGAAATGAAAGAAAGGTATGAATAAAAAAAAGCCCTTCTCTTAAAAACCCACTTTTCATAACTTAAACAATTATCCATACTGAGCTTCTAATTAATGAATCTCCCATCCATATTCATAGATAAATTCTCCAATAGTGAATCAAGCAAGTTTTCACAAGATTTCCAGCAATCTAAAAACATGTTATGAGTTGGCATTGATGTTCTCGGGAGCATTTTCAAACCAATGACTGCTCATCATTAATGACTGGGATGAAGCTGGTATCCACTGGGAGAAAGAAATGATGGTAGAAGGAACTAGTTAGAAAAGAAATAAAGCCAAGTGTCTGCCTTAAAAAAAAAAATCTCCTTGTGTTAAAAAAAATATGAATAAATAGGCTTGTCCTACCTACCCTATTGGGATCATTCACTGAACAAATATTTCTGTGTGACAGAGACTGGGGCAGAATGGTAGTGAAAAGCAAACAGACTCATACTCACCTGGAATTTATATTACTCAGAGACAAGATGTCAATCAAAATAATGGATATGAAAGATAGAGTGTTATAACGTCTCTGAAAGAAAGGAACCAGATCTCTAATTGCAAGGAGAGTTTGTTTAAGGTTTGAGGTCAACCGAAAGAGTCGGATATGACTTAGCGACTAAACAATGACAAAGGCTAAGTAGCAGTTAATTGGACAGAGCCGGGAGGGGAGGAAGAGCGTTTCAAATAGAGGAAATAGCAAGCGCAAAGCCCCTGTGGCAGGAAGGAACATATTTAAAGAACTTAAAAAGGGGAGCGCAAATTGCCAGGGCAGGGCTCTTCAGGAGTCAAACCAGAGAAGGAGTTGTAGGCCTTGTTAGAAATTGCATTTATTTCACAACAGCAATATAAAGCCATTGAGGGTTTTAAGGAGTAACAGTGACCTATTTGGATTTGCAATTTGCAAAGATTTCTTCCAAATTCGGGGATGATGGGAAGGCAAGAGAGCAAAAGAAATGTTAGGAGAGTTGTAAATAGGTTGCTGCAGTAGTCCTGGTAAAAGATGGGGGCTGCATTGTCTTAAAAGGCAGCTGAGGAGATGGAAAGAAGAGGATGGAATCGAGACTTTTAGGAGGAAGGTCCATAGGACTGAGTGACAGATTGGATCTGAGGGTTTAGGGGGAAGATGACATCAAGGATGGCTCCTGGGTTCCTGGCCTGTCCCAGTGGATGGATGGCTGTACCACATGCTGTGACAGGGAACAGGTTTGGGGTGGAGCCTGGGAGACAGAAGTATCAGTTCAGTCTTTGATGCATTTCATGGAAGAAACTCTGAGATAGCTCGGTGGAGAGACAAGCTGGCAGCTGGATAATTAGGTCTCAGAGAAAGATCCAGGCTAAAGATATAAATGATAGACCTATCATAATATAGACGGTAACTGACAAGACAGAAGCTGCCCAAGGAACGGTTACAGAGTGAGAAGAGATGATGTTTCAGCATTGAGCCATGAGGTACTTAGACTCTTATATTTATTTATTTATTTGGCTGCACAGGGTCTTAGTTGCAGGATGAAGGATCTTTGATCTTTGTTGCAACAAGTGGGATTTTTAGTTGAGGCAATTTGAGTTGTGTAATTTGAACTCTTAGTTGTAGCCTGTGGGATCTAGTTCCCTGACCAGAGATGGAACCCAGGCCCCCTGTGCTAGGAGTGTGGAGTCTTTGCTACTGGACCACCAGGGAAGTCCCTCAAACCCTTTGAGAAGGTTGGGTGATGAAAAGGTGAGAATATCTATGAATGGGTTTTAAAACTTAAAACACTATAAAAATTAGTCATGTACGGATATGAGAGCTGGACCATAAAGAAGGCAGAGAACTGAAGAACTGATGCTTTTGAACTGTGGTGCTGGAGAAGACTCTTCAGAGTCCCCTGAACAGCAAGGAGATCAACCAGTCAATCTTAAAGGAAATCTGAATACTCATTGGAAGGACTGATGCTGAAGCTGAAGTTCCAATATTTTGGCCACCTGATGCGAAGAGCCAACTCATTGGAAAAACCTCTGATGCTGGGAAAGACTGAGAGCAGGAGGAGAAGAGGGTGACAGAGGATGAGATGAATGAGATGAGATGGTTGAATGTGATCATCGATGAGTTTGAATACTGGAAGATAGTGAAAGACAGGGAAGCCTGGTGTGCTGCAGTCCATGGGGTCTCAAAGAGTCAGACATGACTTGTCGACTGAACAACAATAACAAAACTCTGGAGGAGGCTGGAGACTCTTCCAGGCTAACATTTCTCCAACTAAATTTCTCTGCATTTTATAGGTGTAGAAACTGAAAGAAAGGTTACAGATCAAGCTTAGTGAGGCCAGGAGTTATACAGACAGGACCAGACTGGAGTAAAATCCATAACAAAGCTTCAAAAAATCCAGGAGAACAGACTGTCTGAGTTCTCTGTGAGCCCAAGAGGCTGGGGAAAGCAGCTACCCATAATCAGCAGGGTATTTCTTTTCCAGAACCCACAAATGAGCCCCGTACTCAGGCCTCTGCACTAAGCTGGCTGAGGCTCCCAGGGGCCTGGCTGACACACTGTAACCTCACATCTGCAGGGCTCTCGCTCTCTCTCTCTTAAAGGGCCTTTGTCGCTTATTCCCCAGCCCCACAGGCAGAACAGAAGGACCTTTGCTTCTGTAGCCCTTAGAAGTGGAATGAAGTTTGGGGAGCAGGGAAGTTAGAGAGAGACTTCATTCTGCCCATTTCAGGGAAGACCAGGACCCATGACTCAGGGAGAAGTAAAACGCAAGCATCACACAACACACTTTTCCTTAAGGCACTCTTCATTTCTTGTTGCCTTGACTCCCAATTTTAAAATAGCAGGAGAGAGAGAGGCGAGCAAGCTTTGCACAAGGCAGCTTTTATTTTTCTCCTAGGAAAGCTGTTTTAAACTATATTCATTTGCTGGAATTAAAAGTGATTTCATCCTCAAAACAGTGACCTTAGACTCATTCTATCCAGCTGCATAAATCAAATGCAATTCAGCGCAGGGCCGCTGGGAAAGACATTGAGTGGGAGGCTGACCAGATGACCCTCAATGGTTTCTCCAGCTCCAAGACTGCTCCTGAGCATAAGAACCAGATGTTCTTATAAAGAGTCAGCATCTTTTAAAAACATATATTTTCTCTGTGCTCATATGTGAATCAATGCCACTCAAAATTCCAATTAACCAAGTTTGGGGTTCAGATGGGTATTTTTTCAGACAGGAGTCTGCTCTCACTTACTGTCTCTCTGGAGCCTTGCTGTGGTCACTTATCTAAATATACAGTGGCCACGCAGCCACCAGGCATGGGCTAAGACCTGCTGACCCCACATTCTTTTCCCACCAGACAGACAGTTTCTTTCTACTCATCTTCACCGTCAAGTCTTGGGGGGCATCAGCCCCAAATTCATCATTTGGAGAAGTAGCGAACTCCTCCCCCAATATTCAAATTTGAAAAATGTAAATCTGAGCTAAGTTGAAAGAATTTTATAATGAATACTGTATGCTTACCACTTTGATGCTATCATTAACATTTCATTGTTCCTGCTTGACCACAATCCTACCCACCAATCTATTCATCAATCACTATTTTTTTTTTATGTGTTATATAGTAAATTACAGACCTCCAGGATAAATACAGACCTGATCTGGGAACTATTTTAAAAAAGCCTTATGCCCCTAACCTCAAACTAGTCCTAAAAAATATCAGACAAGCCCAAATTGAAGAATGTGCTACAAAAGAATTATCAGTTATCTACAAAAGTGTCAGGAAATGTAAAATGAAAGAATGTAACATGGTCACATATCAGAGGAAACTAAAGAGACATCACTACTAAATGCAATGTGGAAGTTTAAAATCAGATCCTAGACCAGAAAAAAATACATCAGTAGAAACACTGGTAAAATCTGAATAAATGTCTGCACGAGTTAACAGTATTTTATCAATATTAATTTCCTAGTTCCCATAATTATACTGTGGCCATGTGAGTTGACATTAACTTCTGCTCTATTTTTTCTACTTCTCTACAAGTCAAAATTCATTTCTCAAAAACAATGAAAAGTTTTGCTTTCAGAAAAAATTCATACGCCCCATGTCCAGAAATTTTGATTTAGTTAATCTTGGATGGGGATCAGATACCAGTATTTTTTTTTTCCAGTCTCCCCAGGTAATTCAAACATGTAGGAAAAGGGTTAGTGAGAGCATATATCTGCTTCCCATGAGCCCTGACAGGTGGGGGTGGCAGAAGCCAGCGGGCAGGGGCAAAAGAATGCAACAAGCTTCACTCCTCTCCGCACCGCCTATAGAAGGATGCGCACACACAACCAACCGTAGGCAAACACAAAGGGCACAGGATGTTGGGGGGGTGGTGTGGAATGATGTGCCGCAACTTCTTCAGAACTGAGGCTGCAGTAGGGGAAATTCAGGTCTAAAGACGCTCCCTGAGCTGACACACTGGGCCGTGGCCCTGCCTCCCTTCATCCTTGATAGCGTCCTTCTCCCCCTCAGTCTGCCTCCGATGTACAGTGGAAGTCTGCATGGAGATGGGGTTGTAGGTATTCTCAAAATCTAGCAACAGGGGAGAATGGAGGATTAGCAAAAAACCCTGCCTAGGTTTTTCAGTCCGGATGATCCAGGAGCAGAAGGCTCCAGTGGCAGCAGTCCTTGAAGCAGCAGCATCTCCACTTTTGCTCTCACAGAGACCCAGAGCATACACAGGAAATGGTTTTGCAACATGACTGTTTCAAAGTAAAACAGTGGGTGCAAATCATGCCTATAGGAATTCAGGAAAAGGAATGAGAGACAGTGACTATGGCAAGAATCTTGGACATCTAATCAGTAGCAGTTATCAGAAAAGCCTAGATATTACTTTCATGATATACAATAAACAATAGATAGATGGATGGATAGATAGATAAGTTGATTATATGTATTAATAACAATACCAACAAACTTTGTTTTGTTTAAGAAATGCAAAAGCCATGTTCAGCAGTGCCTTTTAATTAGAATTTGGTACTTTACAATTAGAGAGGACTCAACCTTTTCTCAAATGACCCCACATAGAAATCTCATTTAATCCTCAAGCCAACTCTGTGAAATCAGTGGGTATTATCATTCCACTTTATAAATGGAGCAAATGAGGCCAAGATAAATTAGAGACTATTGAGCTTAATGAATCCAAAATATAAATGACCTGGTTTCTGGCCACATTTTGTAATCTGAAAGCACTTTACAGAAAAGTCAAAAGCAAGGTCAGATAAACAATCTCTCTTAAAACAGACTTTTAATAATGGAAAAGATGAGCTTGAAAGGCCAGCAGGAGAAAGTAAATAAAATGTCCTGATGTCGTTTCTGGTTCTGATTTTGGAAGCATCTCCCATGGGTGCAAAAACAGTACTTTTAAAATGCAACACAGATAAACTACAACCTGGACAGTCAGGTCTCAATCAGTGTCGACCTAGGCAGCTCAGTTTACACAGGTTAGAGCCTTTGCTCAATTTCTGTGCATCTGAGGAGAGTCCAAGATTTATCTCTGAGGGCCGATGAGGATTTACCTCTACTCTGTGTTTTTTGTTTTTTGCTTGGTTTAATTTGGTGGTGGAGTGTAGCAGGGCAACTTCTAAAAAGCAAGAGATTTACAGAAAAATCTGTATTTCTGGCTTCTTTAAAAACCAGATCATCTGTCAATACTGGGTTCACATTCCCGTCTGGTACCTTCTATCAGAGCTGAGGGGCTGCCGACTCCACTGAACAGGTCCCAAACCCACCTGCCACCCTGCCCCCCAGTCTCTCCAGTCCCAGCTAGCCCCTACAATCTCCCTGATCAGCTTCAGTCTTTTATTTGCCAGATTCCTAAGCTCAAATCAACATAAAAGCAGGTGGTCCGGAAAGGTGGTAATAGACAGCTCGGATGCTACATGAAGGTTAGTGAGTCAAATCACACAGTGTTCAAACAATGAAGACCCTGGTGGTCTAACGCCTGAGACTCTTGACCTCCCAACGCAGGGGAGGTCGGATTCGATCCCTGGTCAGAGAACTAGATCCCTCAGGCTTCAACTAAGAGTTCACATGCAGCAACGAAGACCAAAGAGCCTGAGTGCCACAACTAAGACCTGGCACAGTCAGATAAAAAATAAGTATTAAAAAAAAAAAACACCACAAATAATGAGGACCCTGGTCAGGCAGTGATCCTGGGGGTCAGGAAGCAGAATGACCCAACCCACTGTTATTCCCACTGAGTGATGAGGAAAGAAAGGAACCGGGCAGGGGTGAGGCAATGAGGCAGGAGGCTGGGTCCCCAGTAAGTGTGTGCCTCCTTAAGTCCCAGCCCATTGCAGCCCTGTGCCAAGGGCTAGATTCGGACATTCATTCTACCAATTGCCTGTGAGGGCTGAGAGATAACAAGAGCAGCAAATTGAAGCAAAAGATGCTGATAGCATCTCGGATGATATGTGAGAACTCGAAGGTTGTGCTCAGAAACCCAAGAATCACCTTCGGAGTAGTAAATGCTGCTGCTCCGAGAAAAAGAAAATTCACAGTAGTTGTATCTTAAGTGCAAAACCTAAGGAATTGGCACTGCCTACCTGGAGTGCCCTATAGGCAGGGAAATTAGGGTCGGTCCCATGTGAGTTCAGAAGGTAAAGGAGCTGGCGATGTCTACTACAGGCAAGGGGGGTGGGGGAGGGGAGAGTCACATCTCCGCTGTGCACCTGTCATTTCTGTTCTAACCATCCCAGCTCTAGCATGTTTTGTTTTGTTTTTTCATTGTCTTTCGTAAGCCTTCTGTTTTTAGTCTGATTTCCCTACTTCCATCCCCCAGGGTGCGGACATGGCAAACTGCTGGGCTGACCAAGCAAAGCACCACAAGGTCAGGCCATCAGGCCAAGGCTTCCCAAAGCACAGACTGCAACCAATTCCACTGGCCTCCAACTTCAGACCAGACCCTTGCATCCCTGTTGTTGAAATATGCTGGGACTTTCAAGGGGACAGGTAGAAAAGGGATTGGTCAGGAATGGGAGGGAATCTAACCCAGATATAGAACCAACCCCCAAGAAAGGTTCATGGAGGGAAAGCCAGTGTCTTGGGGTCCTTCTAACCAGATCTGGCATCAGTACTTGCTGTGGTATATTGGCTGGGGAGCCTACCCCTACAAGGTAGGGCAGGAGGACGTTCTAGCCCACAGTTCTTACACTCAAATGTGCACAGGAATCAGCTGGGAGCTGTGGATCTTCAGATTATCACTTGGAAAGTCTGGAGTAGATTCTGCATCAGGGACAACCTCCCAGGAGGTGCTGATACTCCCAGTCCGCAGACCAAGTTTCAAGTAGCAAGGCCCCCAGCCAACAGTTCCCAACCTTGGTTTCAGTTTGGAATCAACAGGGAAGCTGTTAAAAAAAATCTTGCTGCCCAGGCCTCATCCCAAAACCAAGGAGATCAGAATCACATAGGCTAGGACCCAGGGATGGATATTTTCTAAGCTCCTAGGTAATCATGGTGTGTAGCAAAGACCAAGAACCATTGCTACAAGCAATGGAGGTGATCACAGGAGGAACCTCATGATTCCAAGGGATTCATCAGGTCTAAAACACCTTGGGGAGTGAGGCCAACCAAGGAAGTGGCCAGAGGCCCCATAAAAAGAACCTAGCCTGGTGAGCTACACCTCTAGGTCTGGAGGAACACAACTGGAGAAAGGAAAGGGAAGGGTTGCTGATGCCCAGGGCCAAGCATTATGGACACCAGTAACTAGCAAACCTAGATCCAGATTTCCAAAACCAGGGGACAGGCTTGCTCAATGTAGGTGACAGAACTGTTAGACCTAGAGGTCCCCAGTGTCCCAACTGAAAGGGGGAAAAGAATAAGAAGGCAAAATAGGCAGGAAGTTTTCCACTGTCAACCAGTAAAACTCCTCAGCGACCTCTAACAGCAACTAGCTCCTCTCTTGGCTACTTCTGCTCTTTATTTATATGTTGGTCCCGTTACTCCACAATGCTCCTTCTGGGTCTTCAGCTCCTGAATATTTTGGAAAGTCAATACTGCAATTTCCAGTCCGCCTTTAACAATGCACACCATTAATGTGACAACCTCCTGAATGCCACCGTCAGCTGGGACCACAGGTTCTGGCAATGAAGCAGGAGATTCAAATAATGGATTCCAAACCCTGAGTTGGGGGTCCTCATACCACCAGGGCTAAACAAAACTCTGGAAATAGTGGCAGAGTTAGGGCACAATCAGAGAAAAAAGGAAAGACCCAGGAGAGCAAAGGACACAGAAGGAGAAAAAGAAGGACAAGAAAGAGATGAGAAGGAAGCTGGGATGGGGAATAGGACCCAGGCCAATGCCACCAGCATCCTTCAGGGACTGTGCCCAGGTGAGGAGTGAGCCAGTCAGATTCTAGGCAGGTCTGTGTTTTAAAAATGTATTTATGTTTACCATGTTTCCAAAATGTTCAAATGGCTTGAAAAAAATATATAATACGAAGTCACATAAAACTCAAAATGGATGTAGAGAAGAATTCCTACATGTAGAGAAGAAATCCTTCCTGGGAGGATCAGGAAGTAGAGAAGGAAAAAAAATTAAGACCAATGTAGGGTTTGGCACTGGCTATGAAGAATGAATGAATGTATGGGCTTTCACTTATGATCAGAAAAGACTGCTTCAACTTTTGTCTACTTTGAGTCAGAATCTTGAGAATACTATGAAATATCTTTATAAGATGCAAGATTTTTTTTTTTTTTTTGCTTATGATGCAAGCCACTCATTTTCTACGCATGCTCCAAAAAAAAAAAGGTTTTCTCCCCTCCCCCCCAAAAAAAAAAACAGACAAAGGGTTTAGGGTACAAACAATGCAGCTTCTGGGAGAAGAGCTCCCCTGTCAGCAGTCAGCATCTAATTAGTGCACAGCAGCAGGAGCAGGCAGGGCTTCTCTGGAATGCTGGGGGAGAGGGGGAAGCATGGGGCAGGGGTGCGGTGGTGGGAGGGGGGTCCTCTCCCATGCACATGGTATGTTAACAGTGGACACTGGCTGTGCAGACCTGACTCCTCTCAGCCTTCACTTTAGAAATACAACCTCCAGGACTGTAGGTCTTAACATTTGGGGGTCATGAATTTCTTTTGAAAATGTGATGAAAAATGTACACCTATAATACCCTGGAGAGCATTCCAGGAGGTTCTGAGACCCATTTGAGTCCATGATCTCAACTGTAAAGCACTGCCACTCTACAGGTTTTCAACACTTACAGGTTTCTTCTAGCAGGAAACACACTGCCCTGGTCCCCTCCTCTCCAACTTGTCAGTCAGGAGCCTCGTGAAACTCCAGTGGACGCCCAGTGCTGTAGACTGAACTGTGCCATCCCAAAACTCATATGGTGATGCCCCAAACCCCAGTTTGATAGTTTCTGGAAACAGGGTCTTTGAGAGGTATTTAGGGTGAGATGAGGTGATGAGGCTGAGACTCCAAACGGGATGCCCTCCAGAGCACTACTGGGCTCACAGATACAGCACCATGGAGACTGGCTGCACCCCTGAAAGAAGGAATAATCAAACAATGAGAAGCAAGGACAGAAATGAAATGTCAGGGCTGCCAGGCAGTCCTTGGGAAATGGGAGGACTGAAACTGAAAATTCACAGGGAAAGTTAGTACAGAGCTAGTGGTCTTCTGACATGTTCTAGTAAATCTGCCTAACACAACACCCCCTCTGCACACACCATAAACTCTGTTGACTCAAGGCCGCTTTTCTAAAGGAAACACCAGGCTACACAGGCCAGTGTTATTAAATGGCTCCAACCTGGCAAAGCTGTTTACCCTCAAATCAGTGTTTTTACACACCATTGCTCTCCACCCAATAACAGACCTTTACAAAGCCCTGCTCAAAGCCAGCTCCTCCAGGCTGTCTTCCTGGCCCGGCTCCTTGGTCTGCCGAGGCCACTGCCCACCACCAGCACTCATCACACATGTGTCATTGAACTGGGAGCCCTGCTAGGCTTCGCTCCCCTAGGGCAGAGCTGAGTCTCCCATGGCTTTAGCAAGCGTTCCAGGAGGCCGGATCTCGGGTTCCGCGCTCAGAGGCGGCCCAGTAATTATTGTTGGCTGGCTGCTTTTCCTGAGAGGGTATAATCAGAATTTTGGGTTCCCATACACACACTACCCTGCCCCTGCCCCTCTCCTCTCCCGTGAAAGGGACTTTGCAGATACTCACATTCTGGGCACAGTTTATACATCTGGGGATGAGAAGCTCAGCCCAGGGGTGCCCAAAATCCAACTGAGGGGCTGGCACACATGGAGCCAAAGTATTACAGAAGAAAATGAAGCAGCTTCCTCTTCTTGGCAAGAAGGGATGTCCTCGGCCACCTCAAAGGCCCCACCAGACCTAGGATCCTATAAGTCTGGGGAAACGTTCTTTTGTGGTACAGCAGACACTGCTGCTCAACCACTCAGGATCCATCGTGCCCTCCCTCCTCACAGTCAGCCATGCTAATCTTGTTCAGGGTGACAAGGTGTCCAGCTAAAGCACCTTCCTGGCTTCTCTTCAATGAGAGGCAGCCGGTGAAACCTGACAGGAATTCTGCTAGGGTCCTCAGAGCAAGCCTTGGCTTTCTTTTCTCATTTTTATCTTTCAGTGGAGCCACTCGGCGTGTGCGGTCGTAGTTCCCGGACCAGGGATCAAACCCTCACCCACTGCACTGGCAGCTCAAAGCCTTAACCACTAGACCAACAGGGAAGTCCAGCCACCCTTGGCTTTTCTAATACAAGTATTACCCTCTTCTACTTTGCCCTCTCACTTTCTCCCTGCCAGGGAGGCTGATTTTACGCCGGAGATAAAGTAATCATTTTGCAGTCATGAGGCAATGTAGAATGAAAAGATGGGACAATCCTAGGCCCCACTGACACTGTTCAACCACTGCACCGATCCTAAAAGGCCTCGATCAAGACTTCTTGGGGACTTCCCTGGTGGTCCAGTGCATAAGAATCCCCAGTGCAGGGGACATGGATACCATCCCTGGTCCAGGAAGATTCCACATGCCTCAGAGCAACTAAGCCAGTGCACCACAACTACTGACGCCTGAAAGCTCTAGAGCCCACAGTCCACAACGAGAAGTCATCGCAGTGAGAAGCCTACACGTCACAACTAGAGAAAGCCCACATGCAGAACCAAACCCCCAGGACAGCCATAAATAAACAAATAATAAAAGACTTCTTGGTTCATAAGATAAGTAGGTCCCCTTGACACATTTCAATGACTATATTTTGAAGCCAAGTGACATATATACTTGCAATCTTTGTTCCTGGTTTTATTTTTTCTAAATTTGGCTTAGGCAATAGTTTCTCAAAAGGGCAACAGGAAAAAAAAAATCTATCTACCAGGATATTTTTCTTTTGGTTGGCAAATACCAAAGAACAAACTTCTCCATGAAATCATCTGCATTTCATGAAAAACCAGTGAAGGGCTAACCAGTCTCCCAAGCTGCCAGCTGTTTTGCAATAAAGCAGCTCTATAGAGAAGGTAACTTATTCACACCTGTTAGCCTCTACAGCTAAGGGTTTTTCTCTTTGTGGCATCCATTCCATTATCAGCCATGGGTTTTGTGTGTGTTTGTTAAAAAAAAATTATACCTTCCAGAGGGGATGAAGATTTGGACACAGGTTTTCTAACAGCTCCCTCTCAAAGTTTTACTGAAACTGCCCCACCAAAAATAACAAGGCATTATGGATGTGAGTCCACTCACATGCCAGAATCTCTACGGACCTTCTGATAGACAGAATGCTAGTTGGTCCACATAAAAGGCAGTCAGACAACTAATAAGGACCTGTGTAGCCTAGGGAACTCTTTACAATACCCTGTAATGACCTATACGGGAGAAGAATCTAAAAAGGAATGATTTCATTTATATGTATAACTGATTCACTTTACTGTATCCCTGAAACTAACACAACATTGTAAATCAACTATACTCCAATAAAAACTTTTCAAAAAGAGTCAGTCAGAGAAAACCAACTTTGAATTCTGCTTCCCAGAAAAGCAAAGTCAGAGGAAGTTCCTTCGCTAAACTGCTTACATTAAATCCTCTGAAAGGTCAGTTCAGGTCGTGGGTCAGAAGGAGAGCCCATGGCTTAAACACCTTTTGCTGCGGCTTACCAACAGATCTCGCAGAGGCTCTGCTGGGAGGCCCAGAGGCCCGGCAGTGCCGCAGTGGACAGCCTTACTGCTATTCCACGCCACACTTACCGTTCTTTCCCTCTCTCTTCCTATTAAGTGAATTCCCAACTTTATCACAATCAACCCCACAAGTGCTCTTTATATTTTTTTAAAAAAGCAGTGTAAGTAATCTCAGTCACAGATGGCTGTTTCAGGCAAAGGCAGGAATAGCGAATGGACCAGCCCCTGCATGCCCCCACTCTGGTGACTTAAAGAATGTTAACACCTGCTGCCAACCCACCTCCTCAAAACCTACAGAGAATTTCAGTTCTGCAGAAGCAGGTGCCTGAAAAATCAAACTGTGAACCCAGTCATGCAAATCAAAACCAGGCCTTGAGCCTAAAAAGATTCACACAGGAACTGAAAAAACTTTTAGGGCTTTTTCCTTTAAACTTTTAGGGTTCTTCCCCACCTCCCGCACCTAAAAGTCATCACAATTAGGCCATATTATGGTGAAGGTGGTCAAAAGGTACTAACTTCTAGTTAAAGGTAAATAAGTCCTGGGGATATAATTTACAGCATGGTGACTCTATTTAACGATACTGTCTTGGGTATTTGAAAGTTTCTAAGAGAGTAGATTATACAAGTTCTCATCACAAGGAAAAAAGAATTGTAACTTGGTGAGATGATTTAACCAACTTTATTTTGGTAATCATTTTGATATATATATATATATGTGTGTGTGTGTGTGTATTATGTTGTATATCTGAAATTCCTAAGTTATATGTCAATTATATCCCAATAAAACTAGAGAAAATAAACACAATAACTAGGTCACATTAGAGAGGCTTTATTCTATTTACTAATTTTGTTCCCTTTTGATTAGAATTTAGCAAGTGTTTCCTTCCTATGCCTCCCTGAAATTACCAGAGGAGAAAAACGGGATTTCCCTGGGGGTGGCCCAGCAGTGAAGACTCCATGCTTCCAGTTCATGCGGCATGGGTTCAAACCCTAATCAGGGAACTAAGATCCCACATGATGCATGGTGAAGCCAAAGAAAATTTTTTAATAATTTTTTTTAATTTAAAAAAGAAAAATGAAGGACAGGAATCTATTACCTCCTAAGCAGAGGCCATGTACCAGGCTTGGAGACATGACACTTCATTTACATCATATCACTCATCCTCTATTATGGCCTTGTGAAACAGCCTCAGAAAGATACCCAGGGTAGGCAATGCCAGATCGTAAGCCCAGAATCATTCATTCATCCACTCAGCAAACAATTCACTGAATCCCTATGACATGTCTGCCAGTGTTCTGGTAGCGTCTCAAGAGTGCATCTATGGAATGCCCTGAGTCGGGGCTGGAGCGCACAGAGCCCCTGGGCTGTGATCGGCCTCATCCATTACTTCAGGGACCCAGGTGAATAACATCATTCTCTCTTGATGCCAAAGCTGACAGCACTGGGAAGCACTGAATAAATAATTTGGTCGGTGGTGATGAGGACTGTGAAGTCAGTGCTGACTACAAAATCCTTGGTTTTTCCTACCAACCCTCTGCCCCAGTGGTTGAGCAATCAGCAGACAACAGGACATTCAGAATCCACAACAGAAACAGAAAGAGCAAGAATAAGAAAGCTGAAAATTCATCATATTCAATCTGTTCAACCATCCACCTCTCAGCTGGGCCAAGCTTAATTTCAGTTTCCTCCTATAAGTCGAAAGGAAACACTGGGTTCCTTTTTATTTAAAACCTACCTCATGTTCCTAAGGTGTAAACACAGCTGAAACACCATAGGTTTTGTTTTTGTTTTTTTTACTTCTCCTTCTCTGCCCTTCTTTCTCATCAAACACGAAAATCTGACAAAAATGTATGTGTATGTTAAGACAGCCAGGGTCACTGGCTCCTTCAATTAGAACATGATGCCCTGGAACCCCAGGGGGTCAAGCTGGTCTCCATCTGGGTTTGGGCTTGACCTCCTCAGCCTCCTCAGCCCACAGTCTTAGGCCTACCAGCTGCTCCCAAATGTAGGTCATGGGCTGCAGGGGAGCCCTGGAAGAAAACTGGAAAACCCAGAGCAGAACCAGAAAAACAACTCCTGGTACTGCCTAAGAAATGAATACCACCTCACGGCGGTAGGAAGTTAAAAGTCCTAGCTACAAAGATTGCCTTCAGGTTCTATGGTTACAAAAAAATACAGTATTTCCTCCACTCAATCCCATCTTCCTTTCCAATGTCCAGCTCTTAAGCCACCTGTAAATGGAAGGGGGCAGAGGTTGGGGAGGGAGACACACATTTTAAGAGTTTAATTGTAGCCTCACTGACTCTGGGAGATAGTGAAGGACAGGGAAGCCTGGCGTGCTGCAGTTCATGGGGTCACAAACAGTAAGACATGACTGAGTGACTGAACAACAACAAAGGAAATCTATACGTCTCCTCCTAAATTGTCTAAAATAAATTTCTATTCAAAAGAAACAAAAAACAGCCTATACACACTCTCACAAATATAGGTTTGAGGCTCTTTGGACCAACCTGGCTTCTTGTTGGATTACAAAAGGAAGCTTGTCTGTGACTAATTTTAAAAGACAAAGTTAAAATCAAAGCTGTCACAGGTAACCCTGGCTTATGAGTCCACATTCCAAAAGTGTGTAATGGCGGGATGTTGATGCTGGGGTAGGTTGTGTGTGGTGTGCAGAGGTCAGGGAGTATATGGAAATGGTACTCTTTCTGCTGAATTTTGCCGTGAACCTAAAGTGTGTTACTCATTCAGTCATGTCCAACTCTTTGCGACCCCATGGACTGTAGCCCACCAGGCTGTGTCCATGGGATTCTCCAGGTAAGAATACTGGAGTGGGTTGCCATCCTCTCCTCCAGGGGATCTTCCCAGCCCAGGGACTGAACCCAGGCTCCTGCTTTGCAGGCAGACTCTTTACCATCTGAGCCACTGGGGAAACCCATAAATCTTTTTATTTTTATGATTTACTTATCTATTTATCTGGCTGCAGGGGATCTTAGTTGCAGTACCCAAGCTCTCTAACTGCTGTACATGGGCTTAGTGGCCCCATAGCATGTGGGATCTTAGTTCCTCAACCAGGGACTGAACCTGTGTCCCCTGCACTGCAAGGCGATTCTCAACCACTGGACCACCAGGGAAGTCTGTGAACCTAAAGCTGTTCTAAAAAAGTTGTCTATTTTTTTTAACTTTGACCCTGCTGCTTCCTCCCTGTGCAGTCAGGATGCAGAATTCTTCTCTTTTTTTCTCTACTCTCTTCTTTCTTGGGCCAACTTCAGTCCTGGAGACAGAGTCCTCCTCCCATTCCTGTTCTACACCTCCTGGGGAGGTTTGAGGGCCTTGAAAATGACATTCTAGACACAGGGCAGCGGAGAGTAAAGGCAGCATTGAGCCATAGGACGCAGGGGGCATGGGGAGGACTGCAGGATGTCCCCCACCCAGAGTCCCCCTTGTAGGTCCTGAACCAACAGGCACTGCTTGGAGCTGCACATTTCTTTTGAAGCAGCATCATTTATTTTAATGCCCCTTTCACTGGAAAGCCCTTGGGTTCATACATTTATTACAAAACCCACTTGTCCTCACCTTCCCCCTGTTACTATGTCACTAAAAATGGGGCCAATTTGTTTTTTGGGTTTTTTTTTTTTGTATTTTTCTACCATGTGAATAGTGTTGATGTCTCTGTGATCCATCTAGTCTTTGGCAACTACTGGGTCCATGTGATACCTTCTCATTTGGAAGAGTCAGCAGATATATAGAAAGGAAAATGCTCAAACTTCACAGGCAGTTGATAAATTTCAACTCTCTGAGTCCCTGGTGGCTGCAATGCAGGAGGCCTGGGTTCGATCCCTGGGTGGGGAGGATCCCCTGAAGAAGGGAATGGCAACACACTCCAGCATTCTCACCTGGGCAATTCCACGGACTGGGGAGACTAGCGGGCTACGGTCCATGGGATTACAAAGAGTTGGATGAAGTGAAATGAAAGTCGCTCAGTCATGTCCAACTCTTTGTGATCCCATGGACTGTTCTCTAGGCCAGAATACTGGAATGGGTAGCCTTTCCATTCTCCCGGGGATGTTCCAAACCCAGGAATCGAACTCAGGTCTCCTGCAATGCAGGTGAATTCTTTACCAGCTGAGCCACCAGGGAAGCCCAAGAGTTGGACATGACTGAGCAACTAATGTTGTAGTTGTTAACCCTCTTATATAGATATCGTAAGTCCAGAGAACCCTCCTTCTACACGCCCCAAAGCCTGAGCCCCATAAATGACAGATGCACAAAGGGACCCCAGCATGAACTCCTCCTCAAGGATGAGAAAGATGTCAGGAATACAGGGATTCAGTCAGAAGAAAAGGATGAAGAGAGGACTTTCATAATACTGCACCGGCACCAGGACAGTCTCCAAGGCTAATTTTGAGGATGAAATTTACAAAAACAAAGGGAAAGAAAGAGGCACTGTTGTATAGATTATCCACCACGCATATTTACTCCCAGCGCCCGCCCTTCGGCAGTTTCTGCTCTCGGCTGGCAGCAAGGCCTCCACTCCATCGGCACAAAGCCACAGAGCCGCCCACAGGTATAGACCCCCAGGGCCTCGGCGACTCCGGACACAGTCCCACCCTGAGCTGACACCACACAGTGGTCCAGGGCTTGGCAGGCAGCTGAAGAGCACACAGTCCTTCTTTATCATGACCACTCTGTAGCCACCCTCCCCTCTTTTGGATCCTGCGATGAGATTTTCCTGGATTTTCTCCACTTTTTCTGCTGATTCCTTCTGCGTTCCATCTGCAGATTTCTCTTCTTCTGCTAACCCTCCCCAGGGCTGCATTCTCTCCTCACTCTCTCCCTGACCTCCCTGGACTACTGGCTTCACTTCTCCCCCATGAGATTCATAACACCCAAATCTGCATCACCAGACCTTTCTCTAGCACTCCAGATCCATGTTTCCAAACACCATTTAGATATCTCTCCCTAACGTTCCATGAACACATCAGATTGCCATGTACAAAACTCAACTCAACATCTTCCCCACCAAACTCATCCTTCCTCCTCCAAGAACAGCACCATCAACTCTGTCTGCTACATCAGAAAACAGGATGTTGGGACTTACCTGGCAGTTCAGTGGTTGAGACTCTGAGCTTCCACTGCTGGGGACATGAGTTCAGTCCCTGGTAGGGGAACTAAGCTCTTGAACGCTGTGCAGCACAACAAACAAAAAGCTAACAGGATGTCTCCCATATCCCTTCATGCCCCACTGCCACCAAGTCCCTACATCCAGCTCCTACCCTTCTCTTGCATCCGTATGCTCCTCCCCATGGTTCAAGGCCCCCTTATGCCCTGTCCTAGTTTCATGGATGACATAACCAGCCAGCAGATCATCTTGCTGCCACAAATTCTCCCCTCCAATCCATCCTTTATAACCACTAGGGTTTCCTTGTGAAAACACATTTCTTCCCCTCTTTTTTTTGTTAAAAGTCTTAAGAGCTTCCTACTCTGCAGCCCACAAAACAATATCCAAATGGGTTAACAAAGCAGGCCAACTTTGTATGATCTTATCGTTATCTCCCAACACTCCCCACAGAACACCCTACCTGAAATGACAAAAAAACTCCTTGGAATTCACATAATCAACTATGACATTTTATACAGTCCTACTCTGTACCTACTACTCCTATGCCCAGAGAAGTTCTATTTATACTTCAGGACCCAATGCAAATATCATCTTTTTCACGAGAGGCTCTCCAATTCTTCATCTCCTTCAGATCTGTTACTCTACCCTGTGTGCTCCAGAAAGACTTTGAATATGGCTTTAAAGCATACACCAGATATTTAATGACTTGTGATTTAATTACTTATTTACATATCTTCCTTTCCACTTGTCTGGGAGAACCATGAGGCCAAGAATGCATACCCTCCTGCCTAGAACACACAGGTTTAGAAAAGCAGTTCACTAAGTTCCTTTAGGAAGGACCAGCAATGAGAGATGTTTCCCCAGGATGTACAGACAGGAAGCAAGGGGAAGGAAGGAGTTAATGGCTGAACCTTTCAAATGCTATGACTGGTAACCTTGGATTTAAATTTCTGTTTATCACAATTGGCCAGTGAAAAAGCATTTTCATCATGAATCCTTGTTTCCTCCAAGTTTTCTAAAAACATAGCCCTATCAGTTTGAATCCTGCAGGCTCTTTCTCAGCCAAAAGGAATTTCCCTTTAAACAAAAACTATTCAGACATTTCCAAGATATGAAATGTTATTTAAAAAAAAAAAAAAAAAAAAAACAAGATTTTCCACTCAGACGACTAGAAAACTGTTTGTAGGGTTTTTTTTTTTCCCCAGACTCCTCTTACTTGCCAAGAAGTCTGAAGAGGGTTTTGTGTGTGTGTGTGTTTCTGATGTTAAAAAAAAATGTTCCTACCTCTGTGCCTCTCTGTTTTTCCATTCTTTATTTTGTCTGAATTTTACTGAGGCAAGGTTTTTAAGTCAGAAGACAGAAGCTATGAAATGCAAAACTATATCCACCCAGTTACCTAAATGAAAGAAGCAATCAACTGAACTTTGTTGTTGCTGTTTTAAATCATCCATTTTTTTTTTAAACATCAAGAGTGGGAGCATGATACTCAGCACAGAACAGTGGTGGAGTTAAAAGGAACCTCTGGGACCGTAATACAAACGCTGCATTTTAGAGCAGCATAAACCAAGGAGGAGGATGTAGAGTAACTTGTACTATAGTGAGTTTTACCAAAGAAAAACTCTCTTCTAAGATACTTCTAAGAAGCAGGCATAGACGTTTGAGTAGCTCAGAGTAACCTATCTCAACTCTTTAAAAGCTCTCCAATAATGTCAATAAAATTTATATAAATAAATGACACAAGAACAGAGCAACTCAAAGGCAGGCAACTCAACACGGGGCAACTGTAACTGGGCTCAACAGCAGCTACACACACCCAACCGATCAATGGCGCATGATCTAAGAGGTGATGTCTGACTCTCACATGGACCTTCCACTTAGTCTCAGAAAAAAATTAGACATACCACTGTGAAACACCACAAAGGGATTCCCAAGCTGAAGAATAAGCACAAGCCCACCCCAACCTGTATCTGACGGGTGACACTGACTTGAGAAATAGCTGGGTCCTGGTGGTGACTTGTGAGCCTCTCATGGGTTTACCCTGCAGTAGAGTTGGGTCAGTAAACATCCCCTAAGATCACAGGGGTGCGGTGATCAGGGGGATCAAAGTGTTCCCAGCTCTTCTCAAAGTACCACATCAGGAAGATTCAAAAGTCATCCAGCCAGAGCTGCTCAACAGCTCACGATGGCTCAGAAGAATCTTGGGTCATATTCCAAAGATCTCCCAGGTTCCATCCCCTGACAGCTAACAGATGTAAAGATCTGAGACCAGCTGTACTGAAGCTGATAGAGGAGCCCAAGAGAGCGCAAAAGATCAAGTACCAAACGCTCACATTTAATAGATGGTTAGGCAGCTGGCAAAGGAGGAAACATGAAGCGTTCCAGGTGTCACCAAAGCCAAAGCAAAAATAAGTTACAAGACGACCATGTGGTCAGCCAATATCGCCAAATGTCTCCATGAGGCTTTGCAGGTAGGGATGGAGAGAAGATTAGTGGATCAAATGGTCAGAGAGAAGTTGGAGACCCCTGAGGCAGCAGTCAGAACCAGAACATACAGGAGGCCGAAGTAAAAAGTGAGGAAGTGGAGGCTGCAGCTATTGTCTGAGAAAACCTGGCAGTAAACAAGAGAGAAAAACTGAGCAGAGGAAGGAGGGGCAGTAGCATCTGGCAAACATGTGTTCAAGGCAGAGGCCTGTGTTTACAGCAGAAGGCAGAAACTGAGGAGGAGAGGAAATGAAAATGCGTGAGAGGGAATAATTACAGGTCCCTGAGCTTCCTGAATGATGTCAGACTCCTGAGGTGGGAACACCTCCTCCCCAGAAAAAAGACATTTGACTCTGGGGAGAGGGTGAAAAAGTGTGACCACTATGGGCCTGGCAGATACATGGGAAGAACCTGAGCCCCAGAGAGGAGAGGGAACTTGCCCAAGGTCACCAGACACAGTGGCCCCGGATTCCAAATCTGCCTGGCTCAAAGGCCTCTGCCTTCAACTCTAGTGGAAACTGGGGCTGTTACACAATCACGCCCCCTCCCATCTTGTTCTCAAAACTAAACAAGGAAAGTTATTGACATCAAACTACCCAACTCACTTTCATATTAAGTTTTCAGACTTGCAGAGGCTTTCACAAGCATCCAGAGTTTTTAAAAAATATATTAACAGAAGAGACCAAGGCCACCAAGCTTCTCCAAGACTGCCTGCCTCTAAGTAACAGCGTGTTAAACAAGCATTACACATCTCTGAGCATGGCGAACTTGGTGGTGGTGGTTGTTCAGTCACTAAGTCATGTCCAAACCTTTGTGATGTGACCCTATGGACTGCAGCACACCAGGCTTCCCTGTCCTTCACTCCTCACTACTGAGGCGTTTGCTCAAACTCATGTCCCTTGCGTCAACGATGCCATCCAACCATCTCATCCTCTGTCACCCACTTCTCCTCTTGCCCTCAATCTTTCCCAGCATCAGGGTCTTTTCCAATGGGCCCGCTCTTCACATCAGGTGGCCAAAGTAGTGGAGCTTCAATTTCAGCATCAGTTTGGGAGCAGAGAAAAAACAGTCATGTCCCCTGCCTTCAAGGAACTTGTGTTACAACTAAGCATCTCTCATTTTGGTTCAAGGCCTCAGATAAATAGGCCATCACCTCCTAAGTGCCTCGTGAGTAACCCAGACACTTCCATTCAGGGAAAAAATGAGGTCACATGGTACTTCACTTGGAAGAGCCATGAAGGGCATGCGGTGAGCCACGTGGGGGGAATATACTCAAGGCTGACACCAATGATGGATTCCCCCATTTCCTTTCAGTCTTGCCTCGACTGAGGTAGGGAATGTAAACACTACTCCTTCATTCATAAACTCACTCACTCGGGCAGTTCAGACACCCTGCACCCATAGGTCCTCCATCCTATCAAATGCCCATCCAAGGCCTTAGGCCATTTGCCCCAAGACAGTCCACAGAGTGCTCAGAGCTATGCTAGGCTGAGGCAGGCAGTTTAAGCTGCAAACAAGCACACTCTGACCTTATCCCTGTCTGAACAGCCATATGCAACTGGAAAAACAACTTCTTTGGAGAAACACATCCAGCTTTCTGCCTGCAGAGATGAGGTTACGTGGACCTCAAACAGAACAAGTCCTTCTTGTCCTGCACGGTGATCATGATTAAGGCTCGGCTAGTTACCTCCAGCCCTGATATTTGACCATGATGCAGAGAGTTCAGATAATATAGGTAATTCTACATTTCCTCATTTGTGAGTTGGAACACAGCAGTGCCGTCTCCATGACAGCCTTTACATGCATTGCAGTTGTTTGGATGCTAAGTCATATCCGACTCTTTCACAACTCCATGGACTATAGCCTACCAGGTTTCTCTGTCCATGAGATTTCCCAGGCAAGCATACGGGAATGGGTTGTCATTTCCTTCTCAAAGGGATCTTCCTGACCCAGGGATCAAACGTGAGTCTCCTGCATTGGCAGGCACATTCTTTACCACTGAGCCACCTGAAAAGCCCATGCATGCAGAGCAATTTCATATTTAAACGTCTCAAAACTTCTTATATTTGCTAGCCCATCTTTATGAGAAAAACAACCATTGGCTAAAAGGAACATATTTTTTCATTAAGGAAAGGTCCAGCAATTCAAGACTATTTTAGCAATGATCGTTACACATGGTCATGTTGGTTGCGTCTAAACCAATCAAGTAAATCCCTTTCTAGCCATTGGGATTTAGAAATGATGATGTCATCCAATCCTTGATAATAAAGCTTAAAGAGAAATCAGGTGGTGAGCTTCTGAAAAGTTTCTCTCATCCTAAAAACGGACACAGGCAAGGCACGACCTCTCTTCTTCCTCTGGATATTGTCATATTGAATACTTGAGACCCATATGGGTATGAGTTGCTTTCTGGTCACCAACAACTTGAAGATGAAACCTGGAGATGGAATCTAGGTCCACAATGACTGAGGAGCACATGAATCAGCCAAACATGTAGCTATACTTTTAGGCATCTTGCAACAGAACATAATTATTCACTTATTATGAAGGAAATGGTGGCGGCTCAGCTGGTAAAGAATCCTCCTGCAATACAGGAGACCTGGGTTCGATCCCTGAGTTGGGAAGATCCCCTGGAGAAGGGAAAGCCTACCCACTTCAGTATTCTGGTCTGGAGAATTCCATGGACTATACACTCGCAAAAAGTCAGATTTCGCTTTCACTTTCATTATGTAAGCAATCTGAATCAATTTTCAGTTGTTCACAGCTGCGAGCATTGTCCTTTAATTCGATTATTAATCTAGATGCAAGGCCTGATTTCTCCTGCCAGAGCAACTTCACAGCAGAGTTCAAGAGAAGATTATCACTCAGGGATCTCTCAAGAAAGAGAACAAGTACAAAACTCAGCATTGCCCTCTCATCTTCCAGAATCATGTCCAAACCCACCTTCCCCCAACCCATGTCAACCCCATGAGAACAGCTTTGTAGGAAATAATATAATTGAGTCAAAGACTTTTCACTACATCAATGAAAATTCTTTAAATCAGTAACACAATGCAAGGCTGCCTTGGGGAGGGAGTTCCCCAAATACTTCTCCCCCACTACCTGGCTATTGCCTTGGGTTCTGCATTTAGAGATTCACCCTCTTAATCTGAAGTAATTATTGTTAAATATAAATGCCCACTTAGAGGGTCACATGTTAAGTATTATGAATATTAATATTTTTAGTGTTAAGCTTATCAAATCTTTCCTGAGACCAAAATGAAAGAGAAGAGGTTGAAAAGGGAACACCATTACAGCAAGCACTTGGGGTCCAAGAAGTGAGGGAAACACAAAAGGAGTGGGGCTGAAGAAAGGTGACATAGGGCCTCCAAGACATCATCTATTGACTTCACGATTTCTGTCTCCTACTGGAATTCATTACCTTTATTCAGCTGGTGGAGGTCAGGTAACCAGAAGTAATGACTTATCACTCATGAGGACCCAGAGTCTCACACAGAATCTGGCCAGGGACCAATGGTTAGAGATGAACATCACAGCAAAAGCTCCCGTATCCCACTGGAGCCCCATCAAGTCTCTGGGCCACCAAAAGGAAGGGGAAAGCACCAGCCTCTGAGATCAGCATTTGCCTTCCAGCAGTCACTGTGGCTGTGGAAGCCAGATGGCCTCACATTCTCACCCCAGGCAGGAGGACCTCCTCTTAACTCACTCCCCACCTACCACCCTCTGGCCTCAGTCTTTCTTTTATTGGATTATAATTGTTTACAGTGTTGAATTAGTTTCTGTTGTACAACAAAGTGAATTAGCTGTATCACAATAGCCAGGTCCTAGAAGCAAGGTAGATGGCCATGAATGAATGAATAAAGATGTGGTACAGATATCTGATGGGCTCAGTCATTTACCTTTAAGAACCAACTGGATATAAAATTTAAGCAGCATAACCACTAAATAATTCTACAAAGAACTGGATTTATACAAATTTAGCATTTAAAATGAGCAGAACTAAAGTAGAAGGTTGGAATTAACAGATACACACTACTATAAATAAATCAGTAGAGTGTATCCACTTATAGCACAGGAAACTATACTCATATTTTGTAATAACCTATAAGAAAAAAGAATCTGAAAAAAGAAAAAAAATTATATATATATATATATATACAAATCTCTGTGCTGTATACCTGAAACTAACACAACATTGTAAAACGACTATTTTGTTGTAGTTGTTTAGGCAGTAAGCCGCGTCTGACTCTGTGACCCAACGGAAAGCCTGCGCTGTCCATAGAATTCTCTAGGCGGCAAGAATACTGGAGTGGGCTGCCATGCCCTTTTCCAGGAGATCATCCCAATCCACTAATCGAACTCGAGAGTCTTGCATTGGCAAGCAGATTCTTTACCACTGAGCTACCAGGGAAGCTCAGAAATATCTCAGTAAGATAAAATAAAATACCAAGCAGAACCTCTGTCATTATCTTTGCAAACACTTGGTAGTTCCAACTGTATACCTTTGAAAACAAATCATTGTAAACATTGATAAAATTCCTGTTTTTCAGATCGCTAAACTGAGCCATAAGAAAGATAGCAGGAGCATGAAGTATCATACACAAAGCCACTGCTATTCTTCCAGGCTCAAAGCCCTTCTTCCCCCAAGCACTCCTGCTCCCTCTATTCAGTACCCAAGGCCTCCCCCAACTCTGGTGGTGTTAAGAGAGCATCAGTTCCCCATCCCTACAAGGAAATGGAGGCTAAAATCACCTCTAGTCCAGTTTTATGTGGTGCCTTTAAGCTGTCATTATTCAATCCCTAAATACTTTCAGGAGGTAAAAATTTGAACGGTACAAAAGGAATGGTGTGCAAACAACTCCTCTCTCTTCCTCCCTCTCTTGACCTCTAGTCCCTCAAGTCACCTTAATAAAAAATCATTAATTATGTTTCTTGAGCATCCTCCCAGATATTATTGTTGCTGTTCAGTTGCTAAGCCATGTCCAACTCTTTGCAATCCCATGAACTGCAGCATGCCAGGCTTCCCTGTCCTTCACTATCTCCCGGAGTTTGCTCCAGCTCATGTCCATTGAGTTGGTGATGCCATCCAACCATCTCATCCTCTGTCACCCACTTCTCCTCCTGCCCTCAACCTTTCCCAACATCAGCGTCTTTTCCAATGAGTCAGCTCTGCATCAGGTGGTCAAAATACTGGAGCTTCAGCATCAGTCCTTCCAATGAATAGTCAGGGCTGATCTCCTTTAGGATTGACTGGTTTGATCTCCGTGCTGTCCAAGGGACTATATCCCAGATTTAGTTGGGGTATAAAATAATATATACAGATAAGATTTACAGACTGTTTTGCTCTTTAAATTGCAAAATACCACAGTAAATTCCCAGAAGTGTAATCTGCACAGAATCTTAGAGGAAACACAACATCAACATTAGAAATGTCCAATACTCTGGCAGGCTGAGGGGAATCTGACAAGGTGTCTTACAATGATTTGAAACCATAAAATACACACTCCTCATTTTTATAGCTGCCATCTTTTATGAAATCACTTTTAGCCTGTATTCAAAAGAAGTACTCACTGATTTAAAATTATATCTTATCATCTGTATGGGAACTAATTTTTAAGCTTCAAGAGGAACTGCAAGGCTCTAATAATTCAAGATCTAATGAGCAATTCCAAATTCAATCTATCTATGCACTCCTTTCATTGTGCCTGATGGCTCACAGAAGGTGCCTGGGAGATGTGATAACCCCAGCCTCCGGCAAGGTCTATGTTTTTAAAATCAGGTAGGTGACAGTTTTGCCAAACAGACAGTAGCAATCATGCATGTAGTAGCTAAATCCCTATTTAGAGCAAAAGAGTGATCACGCTAGGAAGGGCTGGTGGCTGCACTGCCACCTTGGTTAAATATTAGCTGCCTTCAGACTCAGCAATTTTTGACTCCCCAAATATCCTTTCCCAGTCCCTGACTCAGTTCCGTTTAAGTCTAGATCTTTCATTCATATAGCACAGTGGGCAAATGCTTGGGCGCTGGAGGCAGGCAGACTTGAGTTCAAATGACCTTTACCAATTTGCTTAAACTCATTAAGCCGCAGCTTTTTAATCTGTAAAACAACTCCTTCATTAGAATATTGAGGGTTTGTTCTTTTTTTTTTTTTTTTTTTTGCCACAACGCAGGGCGTGCAGGATCTGAGTTCCCAGTCCAGGGATCAAACCCATGCCCCTGCAGTGGAAAGCAGGAATTCTTAACGACTGGACTAACAGAGAAGTTCCATTGAGATATCATTTTTGTAAAGCACTAAGTACAATGCCTTTCATCAGAACTAGCTACATAATCTATGGGACCTGATACAAAGTCCAAATGTGGAGCCCCTTGTTCAAAGATTATTAAGGATTTCAAGATGGTGACAGCATAGCATCAGATTGCAGGTCCCTATGGGACTGCACAGGTGGCAGGCCTATGAAGCTAGCCCTCCCTTTCAGATGATAAATGTTCAATAGATGGTAACTATGTTACCTTACCAATTTTCCTCCCTGCAAGCTCTCCACTCCCTATGTGATGCCTAATCTACTCAACTTGGAAAGTTTCAGTGAGCCTTTCCAAAAACAGGCACTTTGCCTGGAGTAGCCTGTACTTACAAGGAAAAAACTGACCCAAATGGGGGGATCTAAAACAGAAAGTGATGTTACCATAAGTTCATGCCAGATGCGCTCCCACCTGAGGGCCTTTGCTCTGGTTTTTCAACCTGCCGAGATCCTTCTCCCCTCCTTCAAGCCTCTGTTCAGATCCACTTTGTATGGGAGGCTTATTCTGATCACTCGATTCACTTTATCCCCCTTACCTTACTCTCTATTCCCCTTACACTCTATCCCCCTTACACTCTATCCCCCTTACCTCACTCTCATTTTACTTTTTCCATAGTACTTTATTGTCCAGCATACCATATCTCTTATTTCTTATGCTTGTTTCATTGTTTATCTTTCCTTGAACACACACGCATAGAGTGTAAGTTTCTCAAGGTCAACCATTTTGAGGTTTTTTTTTTTCACTGATATACCCCAGCTGCTTGAGGGCAAGAGGAGAAGGGAGTGACAGAGGATGAGATGGCTGGATGGCATCACCGATTCAATGGACTTGAGTTTGAGCAAACTCTGGGAGATAGTGAAGGATAGGGAAGCCAGGTATGCTGCAGTCCATGGGGTCGCAAAGACTTCAAGATGACTATCAACTAACAACAACAACTGCTTAGAGCAGTGTTTTGCACATAGAAGCTACTCAACAACCATTCACTGAAAGAACAAACAAATCTTTGAGTCAATGCATAATCAGGCCACCCTTTTTCCACTTAGAGGTCAGGCCATTTCACTTTATGGACAAATGGCAATAATAACCAGCTCTGCAACTGGATACTCAACAGAGTTCAAGAAACAGATGGGAAAGTTATCTATTTTCAAATCTCTGCCAAACTCCCCTTAGTTTAGAAGGAATATAATCCAGTCGTCTGTGCTACTAAATCTCATCTTTCAACGCTAATTCATATACTCAGTTTGTGGGCCATGACTTGCAACAGTGACAAGTGGTATTTTATAGAGAGCTGCCCAGAAGAGAGACAAGTCCCTAAGTGGCAGACATAAAAAATAATTGAAAAAAAAAATCAAATTAGAAGAAAAATAATCACCCGTCACTGCTTCATCACAATGACAGAGAAAAACTAAGCCCTTACTACCAAGAGGAAGGTAAGGTCTTTACTCCTGAACCTGTTCATAAAGATGTGAGAGCCAGCCTGAGCAGTTCTGCCTGGAGTTAATGCCACAGTCACAGGTAGCATCTCAAACCCTGAGATCTCACAAATGCAAGTCCCGAGGCCCAAGGAAGGGAATGTGGACCCTGCACATAGTTTATCCCATTACAGCTGCTGGATGAGACATTTACACAGTATTCACAAGGACAAAAGAAGAGCTGCCCCTCGCACATGGTTCAAGTGTGGCCCACGTCAGGAGAAACATCTGGAGACATTATCAGAAGATATTTGAGGGCCAATGTGCTCTCAGCTCTGTCTTGGCAACAGGAAGCACATCTGGGCCCCTAGTCGAAACGCAACCCACATGGTCTCCTTGGGACAGGCTGGTTGAGCACAGCCCAAAAGATCACACCACACAGCTGGCTTTTGACCCAGCATGGGCTTCCACTCCCTCTCAGCCCGTCCTCCGCCTGTTTTCAACAAGCCATTCTCAGCCACCACAAATGCTTTGGTGGGAATCACAGGGAGGCCCTCCTCCCTTTTCCCAAAATAACGTCAGCCAGAGGCCAAGGCCAGAGAGGTGGAGCCTGCAGGCCATTTTGCAAAAGTTTCAAATATCCTGGCACTGACCCCACTAAAAGAATCATAAAGGGAAAACAGCCAAGCTTCTCATTTTCTTATTAGTGTTTCTCCTTCTCTCTCTCAATATAAACTCTGCATTTGTAAAAAGAAAAAAAAAGAAACAAAGAGATCTCACAATAAAGTCATAGTCTCAGTGCTGGCTGTTGTAAACACAATTTCATGTTGCAAATTTAATGCTAAACACTTAGTTGAAATTGAAAACTTTTAAAGAAACGTGTGTGCTCTATGAGAGTTTAATGCCCAAAAGGGTCGCTGGGGCATAAGGCTGAGCAAGGAACTGGTGAGCTGTCCCACCTTCCCCAAACCCTTTCCGAAATGTGCACTGTCTCAGATTTTCCATACCCCTTTGCTGATCTTTCCTCTGAGGAAGGAGGAAGCAGACTTCTTGGCTGCATGGTTAAAGGAGTCAAATAAAGCAATCTTTCTCCTAAAAGGAAGGGGCCTTTTTTCAAAACATACACACATACCTAGAGGTATATTTCTTAAAATACAAATTAAAAAGTAAAGAAGAGAGGGAGAGAATATGACGGCGAAGGAAAGAAACTGCTATTTGTTTTGTCCAGTTTTTTAAAAGCATCCCACAAAAATCAGCAGCAAACGAAACATTATCAAACCATCTACCCGTTCTCCAGCTTTATGGAGCAATAGGAAATGAAATAGCAAATGTGAAAAGCCCCCGGGGAAGAGGAATACAAAGGGTCGTTACTGTTATCAAAAATTTAAAAGGGCCAGCGGCCCACCTTCACTTTTCAGCTAGAAAAACCACACCTCTCCCAGATTGCTCCATTCCGGGCAAGCTCTTCCCCAAATACTCCCTTCCCAGTTTCCAGTCCCGAGCTGTTCCTTTGATGACAATTATCCCTCTCCAGCCGCCCCTTCCCCCGCCCACCGAGTCCTCACCGTGTGGTACATGAGAGCCTCGGTCTCCCCGGGCTCTGACAGCTCGCTCAGCTTGCGGTCCCACTGCAGGACGCTCTGCTCCCCGCTCTCCAGCACCTCCATGGTGGTCCGAGGCGCGATGGGCCGAGGATGCTGAGCGCAGGAGGGGAGCGGACTGGGCGGCCTCGGTGGACGAGATCCGCCTCCTCGTGAGGGTGTGTGCCTGTGTGTGTGCCCGTGTGTGCGTGCGTATGTGTGTAGCTTATGCACTTAGGAAGCAAACGGTTCGCTCCTCTGCCTCAGAGAGAACTGCCAAGGGTCCAGTGTCCTCGGAGATCTGAGAATCTCCTGAGGAGACAGATTGTCCAGAGATCAGATCGTAGGCTGAGGAGAATAAACCAGGGTGTGCCTCCAAAATAAAGGCAGATCAGTTCTCATCCCAAGAAAAGCCCCTCTCAAAAAGCCCACTCTCCGCTACTGCTCCAGACTCAAAACTTTGAGACTCCCCAGGGCTCCTCTGCTCTACTCCAGGACGCAACTAAGATTCCGCCTCCCTTCAGGACGGGGACCAATCGGATGCTCACTTCACCGCCCTATCCAATCAAAAGTCTTGCTCTCCGCCCAAAGGCAGGGACTGCGGGAAGTCCCCGCCCATGCCTTGGAATGTGGGCAGGCAGCGCCTTTGACGTCACCGGGGAACTACTCTGGCCGAAGTGCCGCCGCCGCCACCGTCTGCGGTAGCAGACAAATGGAGAGATTGGATCCTAGAGTGAAGGACTGGGGGAACAACCAATGAGAAAGGAGAGCCTGGGAGGGACAGCCAATCAGATAGCGACAAGAATACATTTTATAAGAGGGAGGGTGCGCTCAGTCTACTGAGAAAGTCAAAGAAATTAGGGCGCGAGTCTGGGAGATCGCTGTGCTGTGAGCGCGGATTTAAATTCTGTCTTAAGTATTTTCAAGTAGATTAGCTTATTTGACTCTTTCAGAACATTTTAAAAATAAGTCACACGTTGCACACAAATATAAATATTCTCTCATGAATTTATGTTAGCATATATCCGGCAAATTGTAACTGTTCATGCTTCCTCACATTTTTCTCCCACTTTCTGTGAGGCTCTTCTGTCGTGTTTTTTATGGGCTTTTATTTTTTTTCTTTTATTTACCCAACATACATTATTGAGGAGAGCCAACGGCTTTCTTTTCCAGGTGTTAGAAGTCTTAAGTCAATGGAAGTGACAGGCAGTAAACAAGTAAAGAAAGAAACACATGTCAGAAAGTGGTAACTGCTATGAAGAAAAACAAAAGCAAAGTGAGCGAATGATATTTTAGATAGTAGTCGGGGAAGTTCTTTCTATGTAGGTGAGGTTTGAGAACAGACCTGAATGAAGTGAAGTTATGCGAGAAGCTGCTGTTACTGACAGGCAAGGAAACAGCATGTGGCTGCAGTTTGAGCTGCCAAGCATTGAGTGAGGGGAGAGGGGCCTCGGAAAGGGGCCTCAGAAATGGGCGGGGCCCAGACCAACAGGCCTAGTTTGGGAAAGAAAAAGCCTCTTCTAAAATATTTTCCCCCAACATTGTGATTTTTCTTCCTCCTTTCAAACTCCTCCTTTTAAAGAAACAAAGTGCTTGCATATATAGTTTGCTCATTTTAAATATAAGGGAGTCTTTGCAAATTGTCCCTAAAAGTTCCTTACAATGACACATTCCAGTGTGGAGGTTTGTCACCTTCATAAGTATTTTTTGATGGATAGGGTCATTCTAATTTTGTCTTAGGGCTCTAGGGTGTCCTTAAGAGGCAGTTTATCATGGGAACTATTCCATTTGTCTGGACCTATCTCTTAGGTCACTTGAGAATATTTTAATGCTTAAAATATAAATTAATATAACAATGCTTAAGTAGAAATTCTACTTTATTGGCCTGCATTTCCTTTGTATAATAGTTTTCTTTTTATTTCTCTTAGTTCTTGGTTTTTATTTTACAATCTGCTACCTCCTTCACCACATCCTTTTCACAGATCACCTTTTCAATTTTTAAAGACTTTTTCAAATTTTCTTAGCATAACACTCAACATGAGCAAGCAAGATAAGAAACAAGTACACCTTCCGAAATGACTGCAGATGGTGACTGCAGCCATGAAATTAAAAGATGCTTACTCCTTGGAAGAAAAGTTATGACCAACCTAGACAGTATATTCAAAAGCAGAGACATTACTTTGCTGACTAAGGTCCGTCTAGTCAAGGCTATGGTTTTTTCTGTGGTCATGTATGGATGTGAGAGTTGGACTGTGAAGAAGGCTGAGCGCCGAAGAATTGATGCTTTTGAACTGTGGTGTTGGAGAAAACTCTTGAGAGTCCCTTGGACTGCAAGGAGAGCCAACCAGTCCATTCTGAAGGAGATCAGCCCTGGGATTTCTTTGGAAGGAATGATGCTGAAGCTGAAACTCCAGTACTTTGGCCACCTCATGCGAAGAGTTGACTCATTGGAAAAAACTTTGACAGACCTCTAACTGGCTGGAGAAGATCTTTTACATAATTTTGACAATAGGCAGGGCTGTTTGCCATTCCCTGTGGTAAAACTGTCCATTCAAAACGCTCATAAAAAAAAAAAAAAAAAAAAACAACAACAAAAAAAAAACTTTG
>NW_024070202.1:102405563-102406052 GCF_014754425.2 Oryx dammah
GCCTCTTGAGAAATCTGTATGCAGGTCAGGAAGCAACAGTTAGAACTAGACATGGAACAACAGACTGGTTCCAAATAGGAAAAGGAGTACGTCAAGGCTGTCTATTGTCACCCTGCTTATTTAACTTATATGCAGAGTCCATCATGAGAAATGCTGGACTGGAAGAAACGCAAGCTAGAATCAAGATTGCCAGGAGAAATATCAATAACCTCAATATGCAGATGACACCACCCTTATAGCAGAAAGTGAAGAGGAACTAAAAAGCCTCTTGATGAAAGTGAAAGTGGAGAGTGAAAAAGTTGGCTTAAAGCTCGACATTCAGAAAACGAAGATCATGGCATCTGGTCCCATCACTTCATGGGAAATAGATGGGGAAACAGTGGAAACAGTTGCAGACTTTATTTTGGGGGGCTCCAAAATCACTGCAGATGGTGATTGCAGCCATGAAATTAAAAGACGCTTACTCCTTGGAAGAAAAGTTATGACCCA